>NC_143502.1:31201893-31504924 GCF_051622355.1 Phaseolus vulgaris
AGTTGACGCATGTTTTCATTAATGAGATTCAATTATCTTTTATTGACACATGTTTGGTCAATTTAATTTTTTTAGATGATTGAATGAATGGTATATTTATCAGCTAATAAAAAATTCATTGTTGGAAAAGCTTGAGAGTCAACCTGCTTCCTTTTACTATTTTATAATCTTTAATTTATTTTTTTGCACAACAATTTTAACTCCCCTTTTACTTTATTCTTAATGATAGCTTTTATGGCTTGTCGATGGATTTTGAACACTGTTTTACTTATTTCACTATTGGATTCATGGGGAGATGACTTGGGATCGTCTGACCTTATCTATATTATAATCTCTTTGGTGTTAGATAGTCTAGCACTATGTTAAACGGTCTAAACTGAAATCATTTTAGTTTGACTACTAAAATTATAACTATCAATAGTTCTCCGTGATGGTGGACTAAAGTAATCGCGGAGTTCCCATGAACTACTAGTATCATGCACACGTCCTAGGTGCTCTATGGTCAACGTCAAAATATCCTCACGACCATAGGGAACAAATGAGTCATGTCTTTCCTACTCAACTAATGAATCCCTCAACATATGAATAATAATTAAGCATAAACACTTAGGAACAAAGGGAAATGGCAATGATAGTAAGTAAATTATATGGGTGGAGCATCGGAGGAATAGAGAGGAAAGAGAGAGGAGAGAAAAGAGGGTTTAGGGTGATGACGAGACTCTGACGTGGAGACATGTCTACATAACAGTGTCACACACACTTGCCACATCATTATTATCAGTTGTACCGAACAGGAGTGCTCGTGTGTTCGGAACCTCGGTACCAGCATATGGGTATGGTCGGCTCGGTTATTGGGCCCAAAGGGTGGGTCATGAGTTTGGCCCAATTTCATTGGTAAGCCTGGTGAAGAATAATTAAAATGGAAAAATAATAAGTTTGGTCATATATTAATATAAAGTTGATTAGTTAATTATATATGTCAATATATATTAAGTTGTTAAAATAGAATGTATGTGAATATACACAGAGCTGTTTGTTAAATAAATATATGCATAAAGCTGTTAGTTGAATATATAAATTTGTTAAATAAATAGAGAGCACCCGAGAATAAAGGTGCATAAGATTTTTTTCTGTTGTTAGCATCGTGGGTAAAGGTGCCCATGGACAAAATATTTTCTTGTTGTTAGCACCTAACCATGAAAGGTGCATGTGAGAGGGTGGTTTTCTATTATTATTTTATGGTTTCAGTAGAGATTATATTCTCGTGAGTGAAAGTTGTTAGAGGAATAGCTATAAAAGGGGCTTGAACCCCCGGTAAGGGTACGTTGTTCCTAAGACTTAGACTGAAATTGATTACTATTTTTGAATACTCTCACTGACTTGATCATCGCAGTGTGATCAACAGGTAGAGCCCCCTATGTCCCAATGGAGCCATGTTCCGAAGCAGCAAGAGGAGACAGATCAGAAGCGGAGCTCTCCAATCAAGTCAACCGAGGTCAACAGGCGAGAACATTTGGTGCCCACCGTAGGGCCTGATAAAATATGATCTCATTCACATTCGTGTTTGAGCATTCTGACATGATGAAGAACACTAGGCAGGGCCCGCATGGATCTGAAGGAAGCGATGCCCCCACCTTACAACAACTCATGGAGACCATGAGGGCTCTCCAGGAGGCCAACGAACAGTATAAACAAGAGAAAGAATGGATCTGAGAGAAAGCCAGAGCCGAGCAAGAACTTCTGTAGAATCGATTGAAGGCAGAGATCGAGGCCTCTCAGGTAGCCAACAAGGAGTTGCGCAAGTTCAATGAGGACTTACGTAGAAATCTACACCAACGTGACCGATGTTCCACCAGGGAATGAGGCCTGAACTTGCCTTTGAGAGATAGTCCCAAGCCGTTTTTTTAGGCGATTTTGGATGAGCCCATCCTAGCTCATTACATCACACCCAAGATTGCCTCTTTCACAGGGGTAGAGCTCCCTGAAAATCATCTCACGACATTCAATGTCAAATGATCGTCTCTGGTGGAACGGACGACATCCCCTATAAAATGTTCATGAGTACTTTTACAGGTACAACCTTACAATGGTTTAGTGGGCTTCCCAATGGTCATGTCACCTCTTTCGCTTAGTTCTCCAAATTGTTTAGAGAACAGTTCTCTGTCAACCAGGTCAAACCTCCTAAGTTGAATAACCTTTTAAATGTAAGGCAGAGGGAGGAAAAGTTGTTGAAGGATTATCTGAATAGATTATGAGCGCTTACGGTAAGACTCCAAATGCACGATGAAGACGTGATGGTCATCGCTTTCTAAAACGGGATCGCGGCGCATTCAGCGATTCATGATCAGAAATCTGGCACAGACATTTTCCGAGATACGAGAATGGGTTGTTGCCCAAATTGAAGTAGAGGAGGTCGTAGTTAGAAAGAACGACAACTCATGTTCAAGGTAACCTAGGCCTAAGGAGAAAAGACGAGCCCGACCCTTGTGGGTTAATGAAACCATGGTTGAGAAGAGAACGAACTCGAGGTACATGCCATACGTAGCCAAAAGAAACGAACCCAAGATGAAGGCTAGGAAGGAGTCAGTAACTCGGCCCCAATTCCGAGTATCATACAAGGAATTGTTAAGCATGCCAGGAGTAATGGATAAGTTGAAATTTCCTTAAAAGACAGATTGGAATCTGGGGTCACGGAGAGATGTCTGGTGTGATTTCCACAAGGCATTTGGGTATAATGTCGAGCGATGCATAGCTCTCAGTCACCAACTAGCTAGCTTGGTGAAGGAAGGGTTCCTGAAGGAGTATCTTGAGGCTGACCAAGAAGAGCCAAAGGGAGATGTTGCCATCAGGGACCAAGCGCATGAGACACCGGTCCATGGAGAAATGAACACCATCTCAAGAGGATTTTCAAGAGGAGGAAGCTCTACTTCCAAGCGTAAGCGGTATGCTCGAGCAGTGATGTCCTTGGAGGTGAGAAGACCTTATCATCCACCAGAACCCATTCTCTACTGCTCGAGCTCCGACCTGGAAGATGTGGTTCCTCACGAGAATGATCTGGTGGTGATATCTGTTGTCACCATGGGAAGGAAGGTGCACAAAGTCTTGATTGATCAACAGAGCTCAGGCGACGTGATGTTCTGGACAACATTCACTAGCCTATAGTTGTCCCCTGACCAGGTGAGGCCATATGATGGGTGCTTGGTCGGCTTCGTGGGAGATCAGGTAGAAGTATGAGGGTACGTTCAGCTAAGGACGACCTTCTCTGACAACTTCGTGACCAAGACGGTCACCATCAAGTACATCATTGTTAATGCATCATCTGCTTACAAATTACTTTTGGGGCGACCTTTCCTAAACAGATTGGGTGCGGTGGCCTCAACGGCCCATATGAGGATGAAGTTGCATTCTTCTAAGGGAGGAGTGATTACCATTAAGTCTGACCAAAAGACGCGCGAAAGTGCTACGAGAGTACTGAAGAATAGAAAAGGAACTTACACAATCACCGTTCAGGCAAGAGAGCCAGAATGGATTGCAGAGGCAAAAGTTGCCAATGAGAGGTGACCTTGAACTTGCTGGAGAGGTTCAGGAAAGAGAGATAGGAGGGAAGAAGTTCAAGCTCGACACCTCGTTATGCAAAGAGTTACAAGATAAGATAGTCGTGGCGATCTCAAAGCACATGAATGCTTTCGCGTGGTCATCCACAGACATGCCCGGGAGAGACCCATATTTTTTATGCCATAGGCTTACCATGGATGAAAAGGTCACGCTAGTGGTCCAGAGAAGGAGAAAGTTCAACGAGGATAAGAGCCTCGTCATTCGAGAAGAGACTCAGAAGCTTTTAAAAGTTGACCACATAAGGGAAATCCAGTACTCTGAGTGGGTGGCCAATGTTGTGTTGGTGAAGAAGGCTAACGGGAAATGGAGAATGTGCGTCAACTTCACCGACCTGTATAAGGCTTGTCCAATGGATTCTTACCCGTTATCAAAAATAGACTCTTTGGTGGACAGCGCCTCGGGTTGTCAGTTGTTGAGCTTTCTAGATGCGTTCTCGGGGTATAACCAGATTCGTATGCACCCAAGGGATACGAGCAAGACAACCTTTATGGCCGAGTTCGCCAGCTATTGCTACAAGGTCATGCCCTTTGGCCTTAAGAATGTTGGCTCCATTTACAATATAAGGTTAAAAAAAAACATTCTAAAGCCCTCCAACACCTCTGACACCTGTATTTTTTTTATTTATTTTTTTATCAGCAAAGAATGAATATAAATTAAAGGGATACAAAAGGGGTATCCCAACCCTTTTACACTTATCAGATCGCACAGAAATTCCATCCCACAAAGGGAAAAAAGCAATGCTGATAATTACAGAAAGATTAGAGGCCTTACACTATTACTTGGCTCTATCGAACAACAAACAAGGAAAACACCCAATAGTGTGAAAGACCTCCATGCACATAGTACAATCATCGTAGTTTACAACACAACAAGAAAAACAAGGGTAAGCTAGTGAAAATAAATTTTTATAATATTCACAGTTCAATCAAAAGACAAAACCAATTAATTTCTCAATTATAATCTTCTTCAAAACCCAACATAAACGATCACAGGGATCTACACATCCAAAATATTCAGCAAACATAATAACAACTAACATCTTCTGGAAGACCCGTAATAAGTAAGTCCTACCAGAGACTAACACCTGATCCAAAGAGTACTAGCGAATCCAACAGAAAGGATCATGGTATGTTCAATACAACCCAAGTCGTGCATCTCATATGTCACCACTTGATATTTTAGTCTATGTGACTTAGATCATCAGTGAAGCTCGAAGAGCTCTGTTATCACATAGGCATCAATACTAAACATCAATCCATACATTATCCAAAATCTATGAATTCAATTCCATACAATTTTCATCATACAATATCATTCAAAACACAATCCACAATATTTAAAATCTTATTTAACATAAAAAAAAATAACACTTAAATACTAAACAATCAAAATATAATATTTTTACAAGTTTAAACAATATATAAACAAACAACACAATATATAAACAAACAACATCCTTGCAAGATAAATTGAATATTGGGACCACGTCCCCTCCAATCTAGATCTTCTAGTCTAAGGTACTATTAAAAATTAAAGTTAGCTTTCCTTACCTTGATTATTTGTTTTCCAAGCAACCTCTAGAATTTTAGCCTCATAGTCTGGATAAACTTTAAAATATAAGGGTCAATGCAAGTTATCCAAACATAACAGAAATTCAGTATATAATAGAATAAGTTGAGAGAATTACTTTTCTCAACTGACTCCACTAAGATTGATGACTAAATCATAGAGAAAAATAGAGAATAAGGGATCTTTAGAGTAAAAATGAATTTACTCTATTTGAAAATCTGATCGGTTAGAAATGTACCGTGATTCCTCAGCTACACCATGGCGTGATCAAATTTTGAAATATATGAGGTATGGAAAAAAAATTGAATTGAGAAAAAAAAAAGAAAAAGAAAAAAAAAGAAAGAAGGTAAATCATGCAATATATATAGTTAAGTAAACTTGTGGAAATTTTATATTTTGTAAAGTAATACAATATAACACTTAAAGAAAACAATATTTTTGAAAAAAAAAGCTTTAGGCCAAAAAAAATTAAAAAAATGTGATATTCTATAACTTTCTCAAGTTAAAATTGAAGTATTACTGGAAAAATATTTTTTTTATTAAATTATTTAATATTGCAAAAAAAATATAAAATAACATATAGCTTCTTGATTTCCAGAAAACTATAAGTATGCATAGAGATATTTTCTACCAAGTAAACAAATTTTAATAATTTGACGAATCTTAATCTTTAGTATTTGTTATCTTCAGGTATAAAAGAAAGTTTCTTTCTATCAACCCATTCCTTAGATGTGAAGTCCTCCTTATGTTGACCTTTTATCCGTGTTAAATAAAAGAAAAATTGGTAGATCATCCAACAATCCGTATGTAAAAGAATTGAAGTGTCTGTCACTTATGGCACAAAGGCCAATAGGATTCACTTTATTTGAGTCCAGATTCTCTGCTAAATTTTTGGTGATATGTTGATTTTAAAATAAAATGATTTTGATATATTTAAAAAACATCAAATACCCATATCAGAAAATCAAAATTCATTCATCTCATAGTTGGTTAAACCTAACAATATATCACAAGAAAAAGAAAATTATTAGAGGAGGAGGAGGAAAATTTTGAAAATACTCTTGTAATTTATAAAAGCTTCATGAAGTTCGATCGTCATTCTCTTTTCACTACTCTCCTTCTCTGCACCCCTTCATTCATAATTCTCTAGGTATGTCCTGACTTTCCATTGGTTACTTCTTAACATACTGGTACTTCTCACTTCTATGAGAGAGAGGAATTAGGTTTTCCGGCGAGGGATAGGTAGAGTGAGGTTTTCCGGCGAGGGAGGGGAGCCAATGGCGGATACTTCCTTTTTCTTTACTAACTTTCCTGAACATTTTATGGAGAGAGATCTTTGGAAGGTTTTTCAAAGGTGGGGAAGGGTTCTGGATGTTTTCGTTTCAAGAAAACTTAATGCAAGGAAACAGAAGTTTGGGTTTGTAAGGTTTCAGGGAGTGAATGATGTCTATTCTCTGGAAAGAAAGTTGGATGCAATTTGGATTGGCACTTGGAAGCTGCAGGTGAACCTTCCCAAATATTAGAGGAAGGATGGACCAAGGAAGCAGAGGTTTGAAGGGTCAAGGATTGAGTGAGACTCAAAGCTGAACATAACGCAACCTAGGTATGCGGGGAAGGTGAAGGGGAAGCAGACGGAGCAGCTCACATTTGCTCAAGTAGTTTCAGGTGGTGCAGTCAAGAACGGATCAGGGGAGAACGCAAGCAGTTCACAGGGGGACGAGACAGCTTATCAGTTCACAGTGGAAATGAATCAGGACACTTGGCTAGAAGGAAGCTACGTTGGTAGTTTTAAGGAGTTTCCATGCTTGCAATCGATTAAGGAAAGCTTTGTGATGGGAGGTTTCAGTTTAGTAAAGATGAGATATCTTGGAGGAAGATTTGCTCTGCTCTCATGTGAAGAAGAAGGTAGTCTGCGAAAGATCATAGCAAACAACAGAGCTTGGTTTGATGAAATCTTCACGTCAGTTACCTCGTGGGATGGTTCTTTTGAATTAAAGGAACGTTGTGCATGGGTTCGTTGCAGAGGAATTCCGTTACAATTATGGTGCAATCAGAGTTTCTCCAAAGTAGGGGCCGTGGTGGGAGAGGTGGTGGAGATTGATGAAGCAACCGAGAAGAGAGAAATACTGGAGTTTGCTCGTGTTAGGGTGAAAACATTGGTAAGCAGTACTATTAATATGGAGAAGGTTTTTGTTATCAATGGCGTCCAGTGCAAGGTGACCTTCGAAGAAGAGGTGAGCTTCCCTGAGATGTGGATTGGCAAATGGAACGACGGTGGATCAGAGGTAGACACTGAAGCAAGCTCAGATGAAGGAAGCTTAGGGGCTAGCTTGTGCGATTCAGTGGGGTCGGATTTTGGTGAGGCCGGAGAAGGTGAGGGGGGCGCCGTCGGAGGAGGAAGATTGGGGCATGAAGAGACGGTTCAGGGTAAGTTAGATTCAGATTTTCTTGGTAAGGAGCGTGAGCTGCATGGGGTAGTTGCTCAAGCACTTTTAAGTGAGGTATTGAATGCACACGGTTCTCTTTGCTCTTCTAAGAAAGAGAAAGTGGCATCATTGATTGGGCACGGTTCTTCTAGCTCTTATATGAAAGAGAATGTGGAATCAACTTTCAATGCTGTAGCGGCTACCAATGAGACCAAGGCAGAAGACGAAAAGGCAAGGAGAGTTGTTGGAGAAGGCGTGGATAAGTGCAGCAAGAGCCATTTAATAGGGTGTGTATCTGAAAGGTTAGGAGCGTCTTTATGCGTAGAAGACGTGCAAGGAGAGTTGCATGTTGATCGTGGGTCCCACTCTAAGGCACAAGAATGCGCACCTCTTATTGGACGTTTGGAAAGAGGAGCAGTGAGTGGGAAAGAAGTGGTTTGCGCATTTAATGATCAAGCTACATTTCCGAAAACTTTGGAGTCTGGAAGGGATTTAAAGAGTAAGTGCGTCCAGGATGCTGGTTTTGAGAATGTGGTAGGTGAGTTCGATTCGGAACAGTTGCGTTTTGTGAGTAGGATAGAAGATTCTTTAGGGACAAGACCTTTATTGGAAGAAGTGGAACAGTCTGGGGCCAGGGTGGAGGGAGAAGGAGCTGTCAGGTGGTCGAGATTAGAAGATCATCCAAAGTTGTTAACTTCCCACAGCTTTACTGGAAACGGGCATGCAGATTTCGATAAGTTAGAAAAAGAGGAGGAAGTGAAAAGGCCTGAAAGTCCAACTACGAAGGAGAGTGGGAGAAACGTTTCTCTGGGAGGGTTGTCAGCGGTGTTGGGGACGGGTGCGAAAGATGTTGTGGAAGGCGGGGGTAATATTGTCTCTTCGAAGGGTAGGTTGCCGAGTTTGGTTGGGGAAGTCGGAGGTGAACATCCCATAGTGGATCAAGTGTTTTTGGTTCACCAAACTGGTAGTTCGTCGAATTCTTTAATCCCTTCTGACAGCGCAATTGAGAACTGTAACAGGATATTTTGGGTGAAGACTGACAAGAATGTTGCTGCAAGTGTCTGGGGAGTAGGGAAAGAAACAGGTTTTTCATTTCCTGGTCGAGAAGAAGTAGTCTTAAACGGTCTTTATTTGTTATCTAATCAAGGTGGTGTGACTACGAGAAAAATGTGGAAAGAAAGGAGCAAGTTTGTCAATGAAGATTCTTAGTCTGAATATTAGAGGGGTAGGCGGGGTAAATAAAAGGAATTATGTCAGGGATTTGATCAGCAGGGAGCAGGTGGACATGGTGTGTTTACAGGAGACTAAGTGTTCGGATTTCAGTAGAGAAAAGGTGTGTCTGCTTTGGGGAACCAACGAAGTGGATTGGGTGGAAAACAAAGCTGTTAACAGCGCAGGCGGAGTAATCACGATGTGGAGCAATAGGGCGTTTCAGTTGTCCAGTTTTGTAAATGGTAGGAATTTTTCTGTGTTAGAAGGGGTGTGGAAGAGGGGCATTGGAACTCACGTTACTATTGTGAATATTTACTGTTCAGGCTCTTTGCGGGAGAAGAAAGAGATGTGGAACGAGATCAGCGGTTTCAGACAGGGTCAATTATCAAAGGCTTGGTGTATCATTGGAGACTTTAACTCTGTAAGAAGACAGGAGGAAAGGAAGAGTGTGGTTGCGATTACTGATTATTCTAGAGAAATAAAGGCTTTCAATGATTTCATTGAAAGTTCAGAGTTGGCAGATATTCCGTTGGTGGGCAGGAAGTTTACTTGGTTCAAGCCCAATGGTTTGGTTAAAAGCAGAATTGACAGGGTGTTGGTATCTAAGGAGTGGTTGGAGTACTGGCCAAACAGCCAACAATACGTCTTAAACAGGTCAATATCGAACCATTGTGCAATTATTTTGAAAGAAGTTTCTGTCGACTAGGGCCCGAAACCTTTTAGATGTTTGGATGTGTGGTTGAAAGATAGCAGGTTCAAGGATTTCGTGTGCTCGTGTTGGTCTTCTTACAAGGTGACAGGAGGGGGAATTTTTGTGTTTAAAGAAAAGCTTAAAAAGTTAAAAGCTGACTTAAAGGTGTGGAATAGGGAAGTCTTCGGAGACGTGAATCAGGCTAGTAAGGAATTCCAAAAAAGGTTAGAGGAACTGGACACTCGTGATGAGGAAGATGGGTTAGTAGAGTCAGAAAGGGATGAAAGAAAGTCTCTCTTTGCTAAACTTACCGAGGCTAAAGCTAAACAAGAGGCGATTCTTTTTCAGAAAGCAAGACAGAGTTGGATAAAGCAGGGGGATCTTAATACAAAGTTCTTTCATTCTGCGGTAAAATGGAGGAGGGCAAGGAATCAGTTACACGGAGTCTTTGATAATAACAAATGGTGCGATAGTAAGGAGGAGGTAAAAAATAAGGTGTGTGAGTTCTTTGAAGAAAGGTTCGCCAGGAACGATTTGTGTTAGGTCAGACTTGACAAGGTTAGATTCAATTCTATCTCGGAAGCTGACAACGTTTCGTTAGTCAGTGGTTTTTCTGAAGAAGAAGTCAGGGCAGTGATCTGGGGGTGTGATAGTTCAAAAAGTCCTGGCCCTGACGGTTCAACTTTGGCTTTATAAAATCCTGCTGGGAAATTTTAAAGAAGGATGTGATGTCAGCAGTAAAAGACTTTGCTGGGTTTTGTTGTTGGCCAAGAGGTTCAAATGCGTCATTTCTCTGTTTGATACCAAAAGTTGAAAACCCTCAACAGCTGGGGGAGTTTAGACCTATTTCTCTAGTAGGTTGCTTGTACAAAATCATCTCTAAGGTACTCTCCTTGCGTCTGAAAAAGGTGATTGGAAAAATTATTGATATAAGACAGTCAGCGTTTATTGAAGGGAGAGGTCTATTGGATAGCGTGCTCATTGCAAATGAGGTGTTAGAGGAGTACAAGAGGAAGAGAAAGCGCTGTATCTTTTTTAAAGTCGACTATGAGAAGGCTTATGATTCGGTGAAATGAGACTTTATTTACTATATGCTAAGGAGGTTGGGTTTCTGCGACCGGTGGATTCGGTGGATAAAGGGATGCTTGGAGTCAGCTTCGGTGTCTGTCTTGGTGAACGGAAGTCCAACTAGGGAGTTCTTTCCCAGAAAGGGTCTTCGACAGGGCGACCCGCTTGCTCCTTTTCTCTTTCTCATTGTAGCGGAAGGGTTAGCTGGGGTGACAAGGGTGGCAGAAGAAAAGAAGTTGATTGACAGTTTGGAGGTTGGAAAGGATAAAGTAAAGGTAAATATGTTACAATATGCGGATGACACCTTGTTCTTCTGTGAAGCGAATACCAAAAGCGTTTTCAACTTAAAGGCGATCCTACAATGTTTTGAGCTCGGTTCGGGGTTAAGGGTTAATTTTGCGAAAACCAGGATCGGAGGGATGGGGATGGACCAGGTCACACTTCAGCGTTTCGCAGCGATTCTTAATTGCGATACGATGGTATCTCCTTTCATTTACCTGGGAATGCCAGTTGGAGGGAGTCATAAACGCAACGCGTTTTGGAACGGGGTGCTAGAGAAAGTGCAGGCGAGATTAAGCAGGTGGAAGGGAAGAAGTTAGTCGATGGATGGGAGGATTTGTCTGATAAGGTCAGTGCTTTCTTCCATCCCATTATTCTTTATGTCACTATTCAAATTGCCTGCTGGGGTGGCACGGAAGTTGATCAGGCTACAAAGGGATTTTCTTTGGGGTTGGGGTGCAGACGGAAGGAAGATTGCTTGGGTTTCATGGAACTTGGCGTGTAAGCCTCGTGAGTTTGGGGGTCTAGGAATCATAGACCCAAAGCTGTTTAACTTGGCTTTGCTGGGGAAGTGGATCTAGAGGTTGGGTTCGGTTGAGGTCGGTCTTTGGAAGGAAGTTCTTTTGTCTAAGTATGGTGGGTGGAGATCTCTGGGAGTGGAGGGTAAAGATAGGAGTTGCTCTCTTTGGTGGAAAGTTTTGAAGGAAGTGTGGTCGACGGAGGGGTGGGGGAGAAGTTTCGAAGACAGTTTTGAGTGGAAAGTAGGTGATGGGAAGGATATTTATTTCTGAAAGGATAGTTGGTTGAAGGGCGAGGCGTTGAAAAATGTATACCCAAGATTGTTCTCTATTAGCTCTAACAATGACGCAAAATTGTTGGAGTGTGGGTATTGGTCTAATGGAAGATGGATTTGGAAACTAGCTTGGAGAAGGTCTTTCTTTGAGTGGGAGAATCCGATGGCGGAGCAGTTGGGTCAGCTCCTGGTTGGGGTTGGGGTGGCCCCAGGAGAGGCTGATAGTTGGGTTTGGAAGGTTGGGGATCTACAACCTTTTACAGTAAGTTCAGCTTACAAACTTATCAGGAAGGACAATGAGGCGGATTCTTTGTCGGTTTTTAGTAAGATATGGAGGAGTAAGGCTGTGCCTTCTGCAGCTCTTTTGGCTTGGAGGGTGTTGGAAAACAAGCTTGCTACTAGGGTTAATCTTAGTAGAAGAGGGGTGCAGTTAGAAAGCTTGAGGTGCGTTCTGTGCGGGAAGGAGGAAGAGTCGTGTAGTCATTTGTTCTTTGGTTGTACTATCGCTTGGCGTGTTTGGTGTTTATGCTACAGGTGGCTTGGGGTTCTGTTTGTGGCTCATAATGAGCCAAGGTTTAACTTCGATCAGTTCAGGTTGAATCTTCCTTCTAAGACAGGTTCTTTTGTTTGGAACACAATTTGGATAGGGGTGGTTAGTGAAATTTGGAGTCATAGGAACACAATAATTTTCAAAAGAGGAGTGGCTGATGCGTCTGAAGTTTTTGCGCTGGTACAAGTAAAGGTTTGGTCCTGGGTCTCTACAAATTCCAGGTTAGTTTCTTTCTCCTTCTCTGATTGGTGTTTAGAACCATTGGAGTGCTTGAGGTTAGTTTCTTGAAGTTTTTTCTCTTTCTAGGTTAAGTAAGGGCAAGGCGTTGGTTTGTTTGTTTTGACGGTCTGCTGTTGTATTTGGTGGTGAGCAATTTGTATAAGGGTTGAACCACCCCTGAAGTGGTTCAAATTTATTTATTTGTTATTGCCGATCAAAAAAAAAAACTCTTGTAATTTATAACAATTCTAATTTCTCATATTGTAATTTATAATAATTCTAATTTCTCAAATAGAACAACAAATACAAAAAAAAATACACAAGTTGCCTCAGTAATTATATAGTGGGTTTTGGATTAAATATCTTGGGTATGTTAAGTGATATAACGAACTTTATTACAAAGTTCGAATCATGAAAAGAGTGTCATAGACAAAGATTGATGGACTACTTGGTGCATACTGAACGTTCTCGTGACATTATTTGCATAGGACCTGAATCATTCATTCAATTATGTCAACAAAACAGACAAATTGGACTTGTTATAGATGTCTATCAATCAACCATGGAAGAACAATTTGCAAAACTTCTCCACATCATTAGACATAACGTGAAGAATAAAAGTGTTTAATTATTCATCCATCGATACAGAAAAAACTGTTTCCCGCCACTTTCATAACGTCTTGAATGTGATTCTTAGGTTGGAAGAAGATTTCTTAAATCAATCTGGTGTGAAAGCACAGATCTTAAGCAACAATCGATTTTATCTTTACTTTAAGGTTCGTTTATGACAAAATTAATTTTAATTTGTAATAATGTTTGTTGTATTTGAGTTATTGAAAAAAATTGTATTTTGGTTTGTATTAGGATTTAGGGGCCATAGATGACACTCATGTATGTGTCAGGGTCCCACGTGCTAAGGCACCTCGTTATTTTGGTAGAAAAAATCGGTCACCTCAAAATGTATTTGTAACTTGTGATTTTGACATAAAATTCACATATGTCTTGGACGGATGGGAAGGAACTGTCTCAGATTCAATGATATTTGATGTGAGTTGATTTTAGGATTGTTCATTTGTATGGTGACACTTTACTTAAAATTGGATTTTAAAACAATTATAGGTGAAAGCCTAAGGAAAATTTACACTGGAATTAACTTAACCAAATGGTTAAGTAGATGTGAAGGTTCATTTCCATAAGACAAAGAGAAAAACACAATTAAAGGTGATTATGATGACAAGTATGGGCGGAATTGAACAAGCAATACAAGAACCAAAGATGAACCGAAATGTCAAAACAAAGGAACAAAATCTAAGAACAAGGATAGGAAAACCGAATTGAAACAAACATAGTAGGAATGGAATAATGGAAGAGTTGATGAAAGAAGAACTTAGGAATGTGAAGCTATGATGAAACACGCCACTTGATGGGATGGAATCACCAAGATGAGTGCATGGAGGCCGCCACTTGAGGGCTCATTTCTCACCATTTAAGACCAATTTAGGAGGAGGTTCACTCATTCACAACACACAAAAATTGTGCAGAATTTCTTTACTATATTTTCAACTTATGGATACATGAGGTAGGCCTCCCTATTTATAGATTTAGGAGCCTTGGAGAGCAAGCTTAAAAGGTAGAAAGGGGAGAGCATAAAGTGGGGCGGCTAGGATGTTGACTATAGTCAATGTCGCACCCTTCACCTATTCTAGAAGGTAGGGTTTCCTTCCTACTCTAATGGACAAAATAAATATATTATCATAAATACATGCTCTGCATGTGCATGCTCTGCATGTGCATGCTCTGCATGTGCATGCTCTGCATGTGCATGCTCTGCATGTGCATGCTCATTGTTGTATTGTAAACTTAACAAAATGGGTACTGCAGATAGTCACACTTATACCCAACTGATTGAAGATTTTTTCGTCAAAATTGGACCAAGTTACGATAATGCTCATAAAAGATTATGATACTTATATTTTATTAGTACAACATACATCTCATTATTTAATTTGATATAATAGGTTAAAATATACTTTAAAAATAGTATTATCACATTGTTTAACTATGTTATATACAATTTAAAATCATATTTATTGTAATTAATTTTTATGATATATTTTACTATTACAACATACATTTCAAACATATTATCACACTGTTTTATTTGAATGCACTCTTATATACAATTTAAAATCATATTTCTTGTAATTAATTTTTATAATTGATAGTTTTACTTAATACTATATTAAATAGATTGTTTAAAGATTATGGCTGACTTAGAAATTATTTAATTATATAAAAATTATTATTCCATAAAATTATTCATTTAATAAATATAATTAATAAAACATATAAATTATAACTTTCTCTAGAAGTTTACTAAAATCATATTTATTATTATTAATATTTATAATTAATAATTTGAATAAACATATAATATGTATTAAATATTGTGATTGACAAAGAATTATTTAATGATATAAGTTATTATACCAATAAAAAAACATACATTTGATAAATATAATTAATGTAAGATGAATTATAATATTTTTACCATATTTCCAATACAGAATATTTAGATGAGTTTCTTTAACTATTCTTTCCAGCGATCCTTTTCATGGTTCTCACAAATTACATTATTCTTAAGAAACTCATACCTAATTTTATGTAATAAAAAAATTAAAAGATTTCATATTTTATAATTTTTATTTTTCACTTAATTAGGTTTTAAATAAATTTTATACAATAAATTTATTTAAGTTGAAGAAATTGAATAGGTAACATCCCAAAAAATAACAACTAACTATTACCATACAAGTTTTACTGATTTCTATACAAACTTTTAAGTATTTCTAAACATTCTTATTACAAGATTATTACTTATAGAAATATACAAACATTTACAATATAAGATTCAAAAAAAATTCTAGAACCTTTCAGAACCTCCGACACCTGTATGATCATCTGCTTGTATATACCGTCATTGTAGTTTACACCATAGCCAGAAAAGCAAGGGTAGGCTAGTGAAAATAAATTTTTATAATATACATAGTTCAATCAAAAGAGAAAATCAATTAATTTTTCAATTATTCAATCTTCTTCAAAACCCAACATAAAACTATGACATGGATCTACACATCCAGGATATTCAGCAAACCTAATAACAACTAACTTCTTCCGGAAGACCCGTATTAAGTAAGTCCTAGCTCAGAGATCTCTGTTATCACATAGACATCAATACTTAATACACAAACAAAGATCAGTCCATACATTATCCCAAACATGTGAATTTAATTTCATACCATTTTCATCTTATAGTATCATTCAAAAACACTATCCACAACATTCAAAAGTCTATTTAACATAAAATAAAACAACACTTAAATAATAAACCATCAAAATCTAATATTTCTACAAGTTTAAATAATATATAAAGAAACAATACAATATATAAACACACAACTTTCCAAGAGAAATTGAATATTGGGATCACATCCTCTCCATATCCAGATCTTCTAGCCTAGGGTGCTACTAAAAAAATTAAAGTTAGCTTCTCATACCTGAAATTCCTTATTCTGGTGAAAAATCCATCTCAAACAGAAAAACCACTCTAAAATTTATGAACCTATAGCAAGTTATCCAAATATTACTCAATTTTAGTATGAGCTTAATCAATTAGAGAGAAACATTTTTCTCAACTGAAAATCTGATAAGGTATAAATGTATCATGATTCCTTATCTAGAATATAAATGACATGACCAAATTTTGAAATAAATGAGGTATGGAAAAGAAATTGAAGAGAGAAGAGGAATAAGGAAGAGAGAAAGAAGAAAAAAAAAAAAAAAGTCACTGTAGTGGTGGGGTTTCCTAGGATTACAGAATATGCCTCATATAAACTTTTTCAAGATTTATTTTATTGAAATAAAAAGAAACTAAAACTCATTAATAAATTAGTGTATAATGTAACGTTAAAACTGTGATATATGTTTATTAGTCAATAAAATTAAAAAGTTTTTTTATATAAGATTTGATTTATTTTATAAATTTATAGTATATATTTAATATTTTAAGAAATTAGCTCTGTTTTTATTTTATTTTATTTTATTTGTTTATATTAATATATTTTTGTGTATAATTATTATATTTATGAGCTTAATTTATTTCATTATAATTTTTTATGAATTTTTATTTTATTTTAATTACTAATGATTGTTATTTTTTTTTTTTTGAAATAGTATTTTTTATTTTTCATTACTTTAAGATTTTTAATATTAAAAAAGAATATTTGATTTATTTATTTATATAACATCTTCTTTATTTTAAATTTTATGGTATATATGAATATTAAAATTTTATTTATTTATTTATGTTTTTATTTAATTTGTTGTTGTATTTATATTAATATATTTTTCTATATAATTCTTGTGTTATGAGTTATAATTTAGTTAATTATAATATTTGATTAAATTTTTATTTTATTTTAATTATTGATGATCGTTACATTTTATAGTAATATTTTTTATTTTCCATTAATACAGGTTTTTTAATATTAAAAAAATATTTTTTATTTATATTAGATTTTATTTATTTTACAATTTTATAATATATTTTAATATTTTAACAAAATATTTTATGTTCTGTTTTTATTTAATTTGTTGTTGTGTTTATACTAATATATTTGTCAATATAATTATAATGTTTATGATTTATAATATAGTTTATTATTAAATATTAATGTTTTATTGCTAGTTAGTATCTTTAATATTTTTTTAATACATTTCAAACGCTTTTTATGTTACTAATTTATATATGATAATATTTTTTTAAATAAAATTATTTTACAAAAATATTTAAATATTAAATTAATTTAAAATATATTAACCTTTTCATAATAATAATCAGAATTATCATTATTATTAATATTGTTATCTATATAATATATATACTTAATATATATTACATAATATAATACACAAAAAATAATCTTAAATAATATTAAATTTATCTAAATATAAATAGTAATTATTACATAAATTAAACTAACACAAATTTTTTATAATATTATTAATAGACAAATAATTAATAAAAATTATAATAAAATAAATTTGAATATAATAATATATATAGTTATTTATAATAAAAAAATTATATACTAATAATTATTACTATTATAAATATAATAATCCTATTTAAATTTAATATAAATTTATTTTCTAATTATAATTTTTAAATTTACGAATATGTGAAAGTTATTTATTTTTTTAAAAAAAATAATTCAATTTTATTATTAAACTTTTGTAATAGGTAAGGGTAAATTTGTAATCTTATATATTACACTTTTAAAAGAAAAACAAAATTTTCTCACAACCATCATATCACTCACAAACTTCAATCAACTTTCCTCACACATTCATTCTAACATACTTCAATCTAAACATACTAACTTTCTTCACATTTTTCTCTTAAATCCTCACACATTCACCTTCTCAAATCCTCACAGTTACACTCCTCAATCCAAAGACAACCTAAAAGTCAAAACTCACCTTTTCTCATTGCTCTCTTTACATTTGTCCTCCTCACTAACCTGCAACACCCTTTATATTGTTATGTTGCTCTGTGTTAACTTGTTCGGAATCACGAAAAAATAATTTTAACCTTAAAAATGTTTCTTGAATTATAGAATTTAAAATGTATTTATAAATTTAGATATATCTTCCAAATTTTACGATCCAAAATTAGTTTTCAAATCTATAAATACTTTTCAAATTTTATAATTTCAAATTGTTTTAGCCAAGAAGGATTGTTAGAAAAGATGACTTTAAACTAGAGGGGGGTGAATTGTTTAAAGGGGTTTTCGCAAACTTTTCAAAGCTAGAATGAACTTATTTCAGAAACCAATTGATTCAGCAATTCAGTTAGCCAAAACAGCAAGCAAAACTGTAAAACCAGGAAAAACAATCGGTTGTTTCTTCGAAACAATCGGTTGTTTATACCAGCAAACAACAAACAAACTGAATTTAAAGAGATAGAGATAGAGAGATTGTACACAGTTGTTTATACTGGTTCACTCCAAACTAGAGCTACATCCAGTCTTCTCAGAAACCCTGAGGATATCCACTAAGCAATCACCACTTGATCACTTACACCACAACCAAGAGAATGACCTTGAAAACCTCAAGACACACACTCTCCTTGGCCAACACTAAGATTGTTGATCTTGAACACCTCAAGAACACACAGCCAATTTCAGCAACACACACAAACGAATTGTTCAGCAGTTTACAAAGATTACACTTGTTACAGATGAATATCTGAAATCAATACAAGTAGAATCTTATTCAGCACCTTGATCAATCTCTCAACTCTTTAGCAATCTCAGAACTCTTTGAAAAACTCTTTGATCTAAACTATGTTTTAAGATTCTTAAAACATTAAAACAGTTTTTCAGAATATATCTAAGAATATAGTTTGTTATCAAATCTTAACAAACTCTTAATTGCATTTAAAATTGATTGGTCAAAGCATTTAATGACTGGACCGTATTCAATTAAAGCATTTAAAGCTCAGTCAAAGAAAACAGTTTTACTGTTATGGTTTTAAAACAAACAATCGATTGTTTCCTCGAATCAATCGGTTGTTTTGTTACTTAACAAAATACACCATTCAAAAACAGTTTTCAAACTTTCTCAAAACATCTAAGTGTAAACAATCGGTTGTTTCGACAAAACAATCGATTGTTTCAACTTAGTTTGAAAAACATTTTGCTTTGATAAAATTGAGATGCTAATTGCTTTGAGATTTAATCTAAGGGTTGATTACAACAAAGAACTACCCCAGAACAAGGCTTAAACCAGAACAGCAGCATCAAGCAAAGCAGAGGCTTCATCATCCTTCAAAAGATTTGGATTCTTCAAAACATTGAACACCACTTGGTTCAACAAGGATGACTCCCAACTAAAGCATTTAATTCAGCCAGAAGCATTGATTTCTAGTCTAGTTGTTGTTCTCTTTTGATTGGACCTCTATCTTCTTCTTATATGAGTAATGTTCTTCCTCCTTCTCCTTGTATTCGGTCTCGTTTCTAGTTATGTTCCCAAATTGATTACAATCTTGCATATCCATCCAATTGCCCCTAATCAAGAAGTAAAGAGGATTTTTTTTATTATTTTCAAACCCTAAACCTTAAAGTCTAAGCATAATCCAATGAGGTTGATAAGGTTAAAAAGTAATTGGTTATGAAGCGCATCCTGGAGATTGGTCTTGAAACTAACTCATATGTTTACACTCGGACTATGACCTCACAGTCCATTAGCCCAGGCATAAGCCAATGAGCCTAATTAAAAGCCAATAATATTACATGTTTTTTTTTCTTCTTTTCAATTGGACCAGGTGAGAGTTCGACACTACGTCAAGTTAAGACTCGTACATGTTTTTTTTTCTTCTTTCAATTGGACTGAGTGAGAGCTCAACACCATGTCAAGCTAAGACTCGTACATGGTTTTTTCTTCTTTCAATTGGACCTAGTGAAAGCACTGCACCATGTCAAGTTCAGACTCTTCTATGGTTTTTTCTTCTTTCAAGTGGCTGAGTGAGAGCTCAACACCATGTCAAGTTAAGACTCGTACATGGTTTTTTGTTTTCTTCTTTCAAGTAGACCGAGTGAAAGCTCAACCCATATCAAGTTAAGACTTGTACATGATTTTTTTTCTTCTTTCCAGTGGACAAAGTTAGAGCTTGACATCATGTTAAGTTAAGACTCGTACATGGCTTTTTTCTTCTTTCAAGTGGACCGAGTGAAAGCTCGACACCATGTCAAGTTAAGGCTCGTACATGGTTTTTTCTTCTTTTCAGTTGGACCAAGTGAGAGCTCGACACCATGTTAAGTTAAGACTTGTACATGATTTTTTCTTCTTTGAATTGGACCGAGTGAGAGCTCAACACCATGTCAAGTTAAGACTCATACATGTTTTTTTTTCTTCTTTCAAGTTGACCGAGTGAGAGTTCGACACCATGTCAAGTTGACCGAGTGAGAGTTCGACACCATGTCAAGTTGAGACTCGTACATTTCTTTTTCTTTTTTCAAGTAGACCGAGTGAGATCTTGGCACCATGTGAATTTAAGACTCATACATGTTTTTTTTCTTCTTTTTTTTCAGTTGAACCGAGTGAGAGCTCGACACCATGCCAATTTAACTTTCGTACATGATTTTTTTCTTCTTTTCAATTGGACTGAGTAAGAGGTGTGCACCATGTCAAGTCAAGACTTAGACATGGTTTTTGGCATAGGTTTTACATTTCATGAATTTGTACTAAATTCAAACATCATAACAAACTTTATTCATCATGCTTAACTTGTAAAAACAAATTAAAAAAAAAATCTTTTGAACGTTGAAATATCATCCTTTAAAATCTTCTAATTTAACCACACGATGAAAAGACCCCACTAAAAATTGTATTAAAATTTCCACTAACATTGATATGACACTCTTATACTTATATTGATTTATATTATATATATATATATATATTTATATTCACTGCTTGCTCACTACTTTTGGCTCTCAGTCGGGAGGACACCTGCAAAAGAAGGTGTTCTGACGTTCAAGTAAGTCTTCAATATTTGGTGCAATAAATGCGTAATAATGGCGTACATTTGTCATGGTTGTTGTGCCTATTTATACGGCTTTGATGGGTCATGTTGTTGGGTCGATTTTAGTATATGGATTGTGATTAAGGACATATTACTAGTTATCTGTATGATTTAACCTTGTTAATCATCCTTTAATCTTAATGCATTTTAAACATATCGGTTGTTATTGGGCACTAAGACATCCCAAAACCATCTGGTCCCGACCAATACAAAAGTAAATATTGTCATCGTTATTAAACAAAAAAAGTTGAATTAATTTATAGTTGCTAAATTTTGTAACAATGTGAAATTTCCCCAGTTTTTCCATAGAGACATATTATTTAAATAATATAATTTACTTATTTATTATTATGGTAGAAAGAAAGTGTTGAAACATAAAGTGTGGGACCATAATACCAACGTGTTGAAAATGAGGAAGATAGGATGCACATCAACCTGTCTTTCATCATCACTAATAAACTTTTTCTAAAAGTCACAAGGTAACTTCATCAAAATTTTGAACAAAATTAAAACAAATGTAGATAAACCTATCTTCACCAAAAATATAAACATCCTAATTTAAGAAAATTTGAATTCAATTTAATTAAAAAATTTAGGTGAATCGCAAATACGCTACTTTAAGAAGATTTAAATTAATTAAAAAAAATTGGATAATGCTTTAAAACAGGAGGGATTGCTAAAATAGTAAAAAAAATATAATAAAATAGAAAAACAATAGTGAAACACAAAAAATAAAAAAAGTGCATAAATACTAAAAGTGAAATGAAGATTAGTCAAATTATTTATCCTTGATATACAGTCATTGTCGAATGATTCCAAACTATATGCTTCCCTTCTTACTACTTCACAAATGCAATATGGTTTTACTGAGAATATCAATCACACATATGATAAACACATGATAATTATTTTTCTTATGCCTCATTAAAAACCTTACAAAAACACAAGATGTAAAAAATCTATAAGAATAAAGTACATAACTTAAACACAAAGGTTTGTGATATTTCACATCCAAGATTTGATGTATTGTCTCTCCTTTCTTTTGTGTCATCATCCTTCTTATCACTTGCATTTCTCAAAATGGCGCCAGATTGATTTACTTGTCTCACGATGGGCGCCAAAATATTCTAGCCAAGAAGGATGTCTCTCAACCAGAACATTTAGTTTAGCCCAGAAACAGTGGTGGTTCCCAGCCGAGTTGTTGTTATCTTTTGATCGAACCTCCATCTTCTTCTTATATTAAGGAATGTTCTCCCTCCTTCTTCTTGTATCCAGCCTCGTTTAAATAATATAATTTACTTATTTATTATGATGGTAGAAAGAAAGTGTTGAAACATAAAGTGTGGGACCATAATATTTGTAAGAATTAATGGCCTTAATAAGAGGGGGTGAATTGTTTAAGAGGCATTTTTCGTAAATATATGTTAATAATGAAGATTGATATAGATTTACAGATAAACGGATCTGATCAGCCAAGAAAACCGAACTGTTAAACCAGCTATCAGAAAAACAACCGGTTGAAATTACGTTTTAACCGATTGTTTATGGCAGCAGTGTTAAAATCACAATTCAATCAGATTTTAAATAAGTGAGGGAAAGAGAAGATCACACAATCAATTATACTGGTTCACTCCTTACCAGAGCTACATCCAATCCCTAGAAAACCACTAGGTATTTACTAAGTAACCTACAACAAATTACAATCACACAACACTCAAAGAGGTGATCTTGATCCCACAAGAACACACACCCTTTTTGCCTTTTCACACAATCACAGTCAGAACAACCTCTGACCTTATATATTCAATGTTTTACAAGTATACAAAATGAAAAACAATTACAAGAATAGAAGGAACAGATTACACCTGGTGTACAGGAAATCACAGAGCTCCTAATTCACTTCTTGAACCAATTGCGCAACATTAGGCAATCTAGCAAAGCTTGAATCAAATCTTCCTCAAAATGTTTCTTAATCTCACTTTCTGTGTATCTTCAAATATGGAGGGTAACCAGTTGTATAGCTCTTCAATCTAGCCGTTTTAGGCTGTTAAACATGAGCCAAAACATATTCAAATCAACTGAAAACAAATTTAACAGGTTTTTGAAAGGTTGTTAAGAAATTAAAAAATCAACCGGTTGAATTGGTTTTGACAGTTATTCAACCAAGTCAAAAAACAATTTTGAAAACCCTAAAAAAAGTTTGGTGTAAAACAACCAACTAAACCGAGAAATCAACCGGTTGTTTTTCACTTGGCTTAGAAAAACACTTTTCTTTTTCAAAACAGATTCATTCAGCTGTGCATTGGTTTAAGAATGAACTTTACAAATTCTAAACAACCAGGAATTAAACCCCAAACATAGCAGCACAGGCATCAAGCTTTCTTTACAGATTTGGAGGAATCAAAGCTTCATTTTCTACATTCTACCCCTATTTGATGAAGACAAATCTCTGGGATGCTTTGGAATTTGGCACAACCTGCAATCACAAACAGATGCATAAACACAAGATAATTTATTCCATAATCAAGCACCACAAACCAGTTTTCACTAGGTGATTTCCAAAGAGGAAGATCAACCAAATCAGTGTGAAAACCGACAACACATTCATAGGTGCAGCAGCAAAAAAAAGTCGGTTAAATTGCAGGAATAGCCGGTTAAAATTCAGAGTTATAACATCAGCTTAAAAATAGTTAAGGCAATGTTCAGGAAAAATAGGTGCAGAAATAAGAACATTACAACCAAACCACTTATCCCCTTATTTGTCTTCACAAATAAAGTGAAAGAAGGATAAAAACAACATAAAGAAAAAAGAAATTGTTCAGAAAATTAAGCCAGAATTGGAAAGGAAAGTTGTAAACTTGCTTCATTCATCCCTGCCATACTGCAGATCAAGGAGTTGATTATGCACTTCCTCAATTTGCTCATCCAAGGAATGAAACCTTGTCTCACATAGCTCATGAAGGCTTCTTTGATTTTCAGCAAAGCTATCCATCCTACTCGCCATGAGTCTTTCAAATGGAGACATTGAGGTTATCCTTTCATTCATCTGATCAGAGCTTGGTCCAGCCTCATATGCTTCAACAACAAGTTCTTTTGTGGTGGTTGCAGCTTCATTCTCTTCCTCATCATGCTCCACTTGAGCCAGCTTGATCTCCATCTTTACTCACCCACCTTCCACCAATTTTGGTAAACCCCATTTTTCTTAGGGAACCACTATTGATTTCACTTGAAGGATTCACAACCTCAGACAGTTCTTCCTCTAAATCCACTTCAAAATAGTGCAGAAATTTAGAAATCAAAATGGCATAGGGATAATGGAAATCACTTAACCTTGTTGCTTTTTGCATGTGGTCCTTAAAGATGTGGATCCAATTCAGCTTTACTTTGTTCATGATGTAGTAAATCAAAACCAAATCTTCCTCTAAAAGAGTGGAATGGTTGCTGCCCCTTGGAGTGACCATCCAGGAGATGATGAAGGCAATGAGCCTCTCATCCAGCTTTAATCCTCCAACATAAAAATTCCTTACTTTTGAGAGAGGATTTTTAAGGCAACTTTTGTAGAATTGCATCTTGTTAAACTCTTCCACCACTCCTAGGTTGCCTTTATTGATTCTCAGTCCAAAAATAGCACTGTATAGAAAACTTTAACCAAATCCAGATCATTTCAATAAACCTCTTCAGCTTTTGTTCTTTCAACAAGTTCCTCACTTCAATGAGATTTTGTTGCTTCATCCAGCTGAAGGAAACCAGATTTGGAGTATTGATAACTTTCCTACTTGTCTCATGTAGGAATTTCTCAATCAATTCAGATTCTCCTGCAAACTAGCTTTCAAGTTTACCTCCACTTCTCACAACCCTTGTTTTCATCCTCTTGGATGATGGAGGAGTTGATTCCATGATTCAATGAGAGAAAAAGAGTGTAGGAGAACTGCATAAATAGATTAGAGCAAAGGAGAAAATAACTGGTTGTTTCTTGTGAGGAAGAACAACTAATAAACACACATATTTATAACTAAAGAAGACAGTCAAAGCTTTGGCATTTAGTGGGTTAAAATTCAAACGAAAAGGAATCAAATCAGAGGCAATAAAGCAGCATGTCCATCCCTAGTAGAAATCACAGAGAGAGAAATCACATGTTGATTTGACCAAGATTAAAAAAAAATTAATTTCCAATGTAAAGAGGAATATATTCTATAAAGAGCAGTAATTGCACAAAGAATACATGTTCAAAGTTGTAATTAATGCACCATTGACCACTAACGACACTTGGAGTGATTAAAGAAGCAAATCAAAGCACAGAGAATTAAAGCAGATTTGACCACAGTGTTGTCAGGGATGAAACAATCGGTTGTTTCGAAATAACAATCGATTAAATTTCTGCAACAACAGAATAAAGTTAAAAATCAAATTCATTAACAGAAACCAAAGATACAAGGATTGAGATTGAAGCACATAATTTTTGTATTGGAATAGAAGAAATACAAAACAAAATAATCCATAACCCAAGAGTAAAAACAGTGAATTTTGATTTAAAACATAATGTTCAAGCATAAGAAAAACAAGAAATTATCCTTCAATATTATAGTACAGATTTGAAACAGTTCATAATTCCAAAACCAAGGCTCTATCTTGAGTATTTGCATCCATGAAAGCCAGATTCTACAGGTCCATCAATGTGGAATCAAAGTCCTGCAAAAAGAATATATCAAATAACAAGATTTGATCCCTTAAAGAATTTGGGACCTTTCATGTTAGATTTATCATCAAAACCATTAATATTTCTTGGAATCCATTTCAAGATACCTTTAGGAACAAGAATTTTATGAATTCTGCAAAACCTGACAGAATGACCTCTCTTCATACAATAAAAGTTTGTAACAACCGGTTGTTTCGATCTTTTAATCGGTTGATTTTCTGGCACAGTTGAAAAAGGGTTTGAAATTCCATTCTTTTTACTTTATGGATTAAATCCTAAACCAGATTTTCCAAAAACACAATTTTAAGATGCAAGAACACTCTCAAAGTTGGATTTTCCATTTGAAAGCCTATCCACAGTTTTCACAAGGTAGTGAACCTTCTTTTCAAGAGATTCACAGTTTTCACAAACACTTGAGTCACACATGCAAGAAGAGTTCTTGTAAATAAAATCCAAATTTTCAAAATCAATTTTAGATTTTTCCAACTCTTCTTTCAATGATTTAACTCTGTTTTCAAGCCAGTTATTCAACTCTTTCAACCGGTTGTTCAAGAGAGCCAATCTATTAGCTTCTTCATGTGTTTCTTTAAATGATACAAGAAGTTGATAGTAGTTATCACCTTTGGATGAAGAAGATGAGCTTACACTACTTGATGTTGATGCCTTCAAGCACAAATTAGCTTCTACATCTTTCGAAGAACTGGAGGAAGACACTTCGTTGTCATCCCAAGCTATGTAGGCTTTCTTGGTCTTTCCTCTTCTTTCTCCTTTGAATTTTGTTTTCTCTTTGTTCTCATTGTTAGGACAATCTGCCTTGATGTATCCCTGCTCACCACAGCCAAAACATGTATATTTATTAGGATTGAAATCATTCATTTTCTTGGAATTATACCTTTTAGAATATTGACCTTTGTTGTTATTCTTCAAGAATTTGTTGAACCTTTTTTTTATAGAAAACTCATTGTGTTTTCTTCACTGTCACTAGAATCTTGATATCTTCTCTGGCCAGCTGCTTTCAGGGCTATTCCTTTGATGTGTTTATCCTCGCTCTCTTTGACAAACAACCGATTCATTTCAAGTTCATGTTCCCTTAGCTTACCCAACAATGAGGTTGTTGTCATGGATGTTAGATCCTTTGATTAAAAAATGGCAGTAACCTTTGGCTGCCAAGACCTATCAAGACACTTTAAAATCTTTATGTTTAGCTCCTCTTTGTCAAAGCTTTTTCCAAGACTCATTAGGTGATTCACAATGTGAGAAAAACTTTTTTGCACATCAGAAATTCTTTCCCCTTTTCTGCATCCTAAACAATTCATATTCTTGGATGAGAGCATGCTTTCATTGTTTAATTGGTATTTTCTTTTATGGTTCGTATTCTGGATGGGCTCATCTCTGTAGTCATCGTATTCTAATTGGGTTTTTGAAATGAAAGCGTAAGAACTCAACAGGGATCCACGCTTTCTTTGACGAATGCAAGTGCCCTCTTCACATCATTGGTTCCCTCATGTGTGACCTCAAGAATATCCTACATTTCTTTTGCAAAATTGCATTTTGACACCCTAAAAAATTCATCACAGCTTAAAGCAGAAGTTATAATATTTTTTACAATCCAATAAAACTTAATTTTCTTGCTATTTGACTCAGTCCATTCACTCGAAAGCTTATCAACAAACACATAATCCTTTTTTACTTGAGGGATAAAAGGTCCATTCTCTATGGCTTCCCAAATTCCTTTATCTGTAGATTGAATAAAAAAATTCATTCTAATTTTCCAGAATTGATAGTTCACACCAAAGAATAAAGGTGGTCTATTATTAATAGAAGCTCCTTCCCCAAAAGCCAACTTGTCAGCCATTAAAAAAGTTTTGAAAAATAGGACTTGAGAAAATTTCAAGAACTTAGCTCTGATACCAATTGTAAGAATTAATGGCCTTAACAAGAGGGGGGTGAATTGATTAAGGGCCATTTTTCGCAAATATATGTTAAGAATGAAGATTGATATTGATTTACAGATAAACGAATCAGATCAACCAAGAAAACAGAACTGTTAAACCTGTTATCAAAAAAACATTCGGTTGAAATTACGTTTTAACCGATTGATTATGGCAACAGTGTTAAAATCACATCTCAATTAAATTTTAAATGAGTGAGGGAAAGAGAATATCACACAATCAATTATACTGGTTCACTCCTTACCAGAGCTACATCTATTCCCCAGAAAACCACTAGGTATTCACTAAGTAACCAACAATAGATTACAATCACACAACACTACAAAGAGGTGATCTTTATCCCACACATCCTCTTTTCCTTTTCACACAATCACATTCAGAACAACCTATGACCTTACAGATTCAATGTTTTACAAGTATACAAAATGAAAAACAATTACAAGAATAGAAGGAACAAATTACACCTGGTGTACAGGAAATCACAAAGCTCTTAATTCACTTCTTGAACCAATTGCACAACCTTAGGCAATCTAACGAAGCTTGAATCAAATCTTCCTAAAAAATGTTTCTTAATCTCACTTTCTGTGTATCTTCAAATATGGAGGGTAACTAGTTTTATAGCTCTTCAATCTAGACGTTTTAGGCAGTTAAACACGAGCCAAAACAGATTCAAATCAAGTGAAAACAAATTTAATAGCTTTTTGAAAAGCTGTTAAGAAATTCAAAAATCAACCGGTTGAAATGTCGTTTTAACCGGTTTAATTGGTTTTGACAGTTAGTCAACCAAGTCAAAAACAGTTTTGAAAACCCTCAAACAAGCTGAGTGTAAAACAACTGACTAAACCAAGAAATCAACTGGTTGTTTTACACTTGGCTTAGAAAAACACTTTTCTTTTTCAAAACAGATTCATTTAGTTGTGCATTGGTTTAAGAATGAACTTTACAAATTCTAAACAACCTAGAACTAAACCCCAAACACAACAGCACATGCATCAAACTTTCTTCAGAGATTTGAAGGTATTAAAGCTTCATTTTCTACAATATTGACCTGTCAAAAATGATGAACTGTGTAGATTACAACATTGTAGAATATGAAGAGGGCAGGATGCACATCAACCTGTCTTTCATCATCACTAATAAACTATTTCTAAAAGTCACAAGATAAAACTTCATCAAAATTTTGGACAAAATTAAAATAAATATAGATAAACCTATCTTCACCAAAAACATAAACATCCTAATTTAAGAGTATTTAAAGTCAAATTAATTAAAAAAATTAGATGAATTGTAAATACGCTAGTTTAAGAAGATTTAAATTAACTAAAAAAAATTGGTTGGTTTGGGAAATTTGTTGTTGTGAACCACAACCAATTGGATAATGCTTTAAAATAAAAAGAATTGCTAAAATAGTAAAAACATATAATAAAATAGAAAAAACCGTGAAACACAAAAAAAATTGCATAAAAACTAAAATTGAAATGAAGATTAATCAAAAAAGAAAATTGTCCTTGTATACAACCTTCGTCCAATGATTCCAATTATATGTTTTCCTTCTTACTACTTCACAAACACAATATAATTTTAATAAGAATATCAATCACACATGATAATTATTTTTATTAAACCTTACAAAAACACAAAATATAAAAAAAAAAAACATAAAAAAAATAGTATATATGACTTAAATACAAAAATTTGCGATATTTCACATACAGGTTTTCAACGTTTGAAATCAACGTGACACCAAACTACCCCTCGCCGCCACTGCCGCAGAAACGTTCTTCACCATCAGCGTCAATCTCTTTTCAATTTATAATTAAATAAATAAATTTAAATCTAAACCTTCCTTAAGTTGTAGTAGTAGTCATAAAAATTGTAACTGGCGTTGAATTTATCTAAAACAGTTAAGGTATCACTTGGTGACATGGAGTGTATTTTAAATAAATATATTACATATAATAAAATTCAAAAGATATTTTCAAGTCAAAAATATTTTTTCAATTATAAAATCTAGAGTATACTTTTTTAAAAAAAATCGAATTATAAAATTTAAAAATTATTTTTAAATTTCAAAATATCTTTCAAATTTTTAATAAAATGAAGTTGTTATTTTTAAATATATTATAAAATTCAGAGAGTAATTCAGATAAAAAAGTATTTTTAGAAGTAGGGGGTGCTGGAAGAAAATATTAAGGTGCAGGAAGAAATCTCCTAACTTGTATATTTCCGTCCTGCCCCATTACTGGAGCACAAGCCCAATTAGTGTTCTTTTTTTTTTTGTTATTTTGTTTCGCACAAATAGGTATTCATAAACATCATTTGAAACAACATCAAATATGGTTATCTAAAACTCAAGAGAAATTACTACAAAGGTCCAGGGCAAGAACGCCATAATTTAGAATTAGTAACTTTCTACTATATGAGGAAAAAAATTGTACAGATGGAAGGAAGGAGAAGGATGGTTTAACTAGAATGAAATATTAGAGATTAAACATTATAACCATGTTGGGGGTTACATTGAGTATCCAGTACATGTATACATATATCTTCACAACGGGAGTAAAACTCTGCATATTTTGGCCTGACCCCTGTTCTATTGATCACAAACAGGCCACCATGTATTTCACACTAATCACTACAACGGTTGACTCTATGTTTCACTATCTCTTTACATTTGAGTTTGGGTGTCCGTCGGCAAGCCGAAACCGATCTGCCGTCTGACGTGCTCCGGGATGAGCTTAGGAAGCAGTTCAGGGGGCGCTCCATCTAACTGCATTCAGTTTTCATCTCAAAATTATTAACATGTATGGATGTACCATTGTGCAGACCATGCAAAAGACATAATGCTTTTGTTAAGCCCTTCTTGAACAAGAAACAATGCATAAGCATTGAGTATCATATCTAATACAAGAAACCAGTTAGATACATACTTCCTGTTTGAAGTTAAAAAGCGGAGGCAATAAACGACCATTAGGTAGCCGAGCATTGGGCTCACGAAGCTCGTCAAAGAAAGGATGTGCCAATGCTTCCACCTTTAAAATAGAAGCCACCAGTGAAAACTATGCAAATTTTATAGATATTTCTTAATGGTGTATGAATAATAAGTATAATATGATGAAACATGTTAACTTCAATCATACCAATTAACGACATACCAAGGCATGTAGATCTAATCTAAAAGCAAAAACAAATAAGGGAACTTCTATGTTAATGTAAATAGTTTTCGTATCAAAGCTGGATGTTTTAACTTTTAATATACTAATATGATTCAGTGGTAAATGCGCCTTGAAAGGATGGCAATGGAGGAGGCGGTATAAGGTTTTGCCCTACTTACTGCGCTGTAACGAAGTTTTGGTGAATACTGGAGAAGCCTTGATGCAAGGTCAATTGCTTCAGGAGGCATTCGCTTGTGAAAAACCTGAGCCAGGGATCGTTGCACCAAATGTGTCAATGCACCCCAAAAAAAGCTCTCAGAAAAAATGCTTCTTGTTATAAAACAAGAGGAGGGGTAACAACGAACGCAATTACCTTATGCCAAGGATGAGCTTTGATATGGGGGAATCTGAAATCTGTATAATTAGGGTTCATGCATCGAATTTCTTCTCGAGTAGGAGTGCCAAGAACCTACAAGAAAACTCATCAATAGTTATCTCTGTAGCTTGATTCGTACAATTCAGGGTAACATAAGTATAGACAACGCATCACCTTGATAATTTCAACAAGTTGGTCGACCTGATTTTCTCCCGGGAACAAAGGCTAAAGAAATATTATGAAAGTAAGAGAAATCAAGATAACATTTCTCATAAACTAAAGAAACTTGTTATGTACGGGCAACATTAGTGCATAGGTTGCCTAAAGTTTTAACAACCTGGCCTAAAAGAAGTTCTGCAAGGACACAACCAGCTGACCAGATATCAACAGAAGTTGTGTACTCTGTCGCACCAAATATTAGTTCTGGGGCCCGATAGTACCGTGAGCATATGTATGAGATGTTCGATTCACCCTTCACCTGACAAGAAATACATTATTAAAATCATACTTAATTTGTATGAGCAAATATCTGTAATCAAATTAGTATGTGATCCCAACCAATGCCCTTTCTTCTATTTATTGAAAATTTAATGAGTTGGGATCCAGTTTAATGGCAACATTAGTGGTTAGTGGCTATTTACTGAAATGCCAATTATATCACATACAAAATTAAAATGGCACTAGTGAACAAATCTTAAAAGAGCTTTTTGAATTCTATGATCTAGGTATGTTTGCGTATTACACTAGCATTACATATCCAACATTGACGAGGTAACATATATATTTAAATTAATGAAATGTACAAGAAGAAAACCAACATACCAGAACTTTTGCACTCCCAAAATCACAAAGCTTGACTTGATGTGTGAGTGGATCCACCTACAGAACAAATGTACATTGGATTCAGAGTAAAAAAATGCAATCCTTGAGGAAAAATAGCAAATGAACAACTTACCAAAAGATTTTGAGGTTTCACATCCCTATGGCAAACTCCTGGTACGGTATGGATATATGCCAGTCCCCTAAAGATCTAAACATCACATCCCGACTCAAACATTACAAAATTTCAAAAGAAAACGTAAGGAATAAGAATATATCAAACCAAACTGCAAAAAGAGAAAATTTCATACTTGATATGTATATAATTTCACATAGATTAGGGGAATTCTCTGGTTTATACTACTGTAGTGCTTTATAACTCGGTAGATCGTCTCAGGGACATATTCCATCACCAAGTTCAGAAAAAGCTCATCTCTGCTTGTTGTAGAGAAGAAACAGTGCCTCAGGGAAATTACATTTGGGTGATCCATCATGCGCATTAACTGCAATTCCCGATTTTTGTATCGCCTGTCCTGCAAGACCTTCTTTATAGCCACTGCCTCCCCAGTCTCCAAGCACTTTGCCTTTGTTTAGGTGCCCAAGAGTGTGAAGCAATATGAGATTACATGACAGCATGAAAAGCAAAGTAGGAATAGTATCACCTCAAGCTTAATATTCCTTTACTTATCCTTACCTGGAAAACAATTCCAAATGATCCAGTGCCAACAACACGTTCGGCCATGTAACTGATAGTCTGCAAGTACCATTAGAACACAAATTTATGAAGAATAAAAGAAATGGAAACCCATGGAAACATCGACAATCTTAAGCATTTAATTTTATTTAGCCATTATAAAAATGGGAACCAAAGACAATCTATCAATAGAAGGGGGAGCAAAATTAAATTTAAAAAACAAAAAAATTAACATGCGCGTGGATGAAAAACGCCAACTTCTAGCTGACTACAAGTATTATATTTTTGGATGGATCCTTAATGAAACCCACACTGTAGTTACCGAGTCCCAAAAAGGAAGCAAATATTTATATACAGTACAAATGGAATTCTTTTAAAAGAGATTGGAAGTTGACAAGGTTAGAATGTCCGCACTCTTTTAGGTTCACCATTTTTTCCACCAATTGTGGTTGAGATTATATGACCAGTGAGTGCATGTGCTTCATTACCCTCTGCGACAGGAGCAGACATTTCCTGCAATTTACACCAGTAAACAAAATATTGAATGTGGTAAATCAGATCCTTTAATACAGAAATAGAATACAAGACTTTTCTTTATACAATATCCATAATTGCTTATTGAGTTATTTTCAATGAAATTGTCTTAATAGCAATTATCACCAATAATTTGGTTTCGAAACATTTACTTAACATGCCAACCTCATATGACTATGGACAAGTATAAATTAGTCGGACATACATATAGTCAATCTATGCACAACTCAACAAAGTCACCAATGGACATATAAACATATTTATATTTTACATACACAGCAATTTAGCAGACAATACTCGGGTTTAAACACCTATACCTATGATGCTTAATTAAAAGTTTTATATGATACTAGAAAAACTTAGAAATGGATAGATAGTCACCAATCGAAGGGCGAAGTTGAAGATAGGCATAGTGTAAAGAGCTCAAAGGTAATAAGGTATGTCCGCAGACAAAGTTCAATCAGGTTACCATGGTCCACAAGAAAGCATCAATGCCAAAATGCTTTGATATCATTTATGAGACAAGACAGAGAGAGAATATAAGAACACTTATTCCCTGAAGCAAACATAAACCATTTGAACAACAATCCACCAGCAACTCAAGCAAACCCCATGTTAAGCAAGGAACTCCACGTATAATAGAAAAAATATACAGCAAGTAATCTAGAATCAACTTTAAAAGAATCCATGATATTGTTAAAGCCATTTTAATTTCACGGTAAATTAGAGATTAAGTGAAAGCAACGAGGCCTTTAGAACAAAAATAAAACATCAATAGCCTCAAGGTTTTAAACGGCAACTTCAAGGTTTTTGGAGTGCTTGTAATTGAAATTGAGGCCACATTGACTGCAATATTAAAAAAATACAGAGAAAACCAATACTTTGAAACCTTTATTATATTAGGTAAAAATGATAAAAAAAATTGGGAGGTAAATTGTGATATATTCAAACCCATAAAGTGTCTGGAAAAAAAAAACTCTCGCAAGTGAAAGAAACCAAGGAATGGGATGACAAACTCAGGTACACTCAGCTAAGCCAAGTTGAAGTTCGGCTAAGTGCCTAGTCAGACTCTCTCTCTCTCTCTACCTACCTATCTCTTGTTTGAAGAAATGAAAAGCGCAAATTAAAGAACAGGATTCCACATTTTCACTTCACTCGATTCCGTTTCTCTTTTCTGGACCACCAAACCGAAAGTTCCACAAACTTCAATTTTTCAACTCTAAGATCTCAACTCAACCGTGAAAGCACAGTAAAATCCAAATATTAACAATGATAAGAACAATCTGTCCATGCTTACGAAATTTCCAATTCCATTAGCCAAAACAAAGCCATTCCTTCAAGGCAACGTTAGAAAAATCCCGTCGACCTCCAAGCGAACAAAAACAATGCCGGAAACGAGCAGATCGCCGTGAGCTGCGTTCGTACCGAGGCATGTCCAGCGGATCAATGATGATCCGAGGACAGTAAACGGCGCCGTTGCGCACACTGGGAAAATGGCCGAGAGCGGAAATTACCTTATTGGAGGCGGCGTCAGAGCCGCCGCGAGAGTCCACTTTCATAGAGTCATTCTCCGCTTGTGGCGGTTGTTGCGGCGGAGTTGCCACTTGCGGTGGTTGAAGCTGTTGCTGCTGCCCCAACGGCATAGAGGCCATGTGAGAAAAAAGCTCCACACACAACACAACACAAACACTCTCTTTTGTTTCTCTCTCTAAAACGCACTTTCTCTCTCTGTGTTTGTGTTTTGAGGGAATAGTAGTTCTTGGTTCTGGGTCCAGGCTTTCGAGTATATAAAGGGTGAGAGAGTGTGTGATATTAATGTGTCTCTGTGTCTTTTCTCAAGCGCGTGGGGTCGAGAGTGAAGAGCACGCTTCGACGGGAGCCCTGAGATGATACTTCTGCTTTGGAAACGGACGACGAGATTCGTAATCTGGTTGGAAGTATTTACGGGTGAAATATGGTTCGTAGGGTGACGTGGCGAATCGAAGGGAGAGAAGGATCACATGGAACTTGTAATGCTGCATCTACGGAAAATACGTATTCGGAAGTAGTAACGTTGACGTAATGGCAACTTAAAATACTGTCTACTCATTAGTTAATTTAGACTTCTACTTTGTTGGTGACTATAGTTTATTGAGTTTGGGTTATAATAATAATACTTTTTAATGTATAAAATCTATGGAACAAACCTTCCAATTTAAATAATTGCTTTTCCTTTTATGGATAAGTGAGTGCTTTGTTTTATTTATTTTTTATCCGATAAAGAACTTGCTGCTTCATATTTTTCTTTTAAATTACAAATTACTAAATTAAAGAATATAATGTTTTGTAAGTAACTAATGTTACGTGTTTAGTGAAGAAGTAAGGTGAACATTAATAATGATGATATTTTTTAAGTAAATGCGATTTGAAAATGTGTTACTTCTTTTAGAAAAAATAGATAATATAGGAAGAAAATTGTTCTTACATCGAATAAGACTTGAATGAGTGTGTTTTTTTAGTAATGATATTTGAATAAAGATGAATAAAAGATAAAGGGGGAAAAAACTGATAAATCGAAAGCGGCAAATCCTCATCCTCTCATCTCAGTACAAAATTTTACAATTTTAAATTTAATAAAGTTTCCCAATCAAAATAGAAAAATAAATTCTGAATTTCGAAATAAGACATTTGAGTTGTGTCATTTCAAAAACAATTCACCAAATCATCACTAAAAATAATCTCAATCGATATAATGTAAATATCAATAAAAAATCTCTTCAACATTTACTAAAAATATAATAGTTAAGATTCACCCACAAATAATTTTAATCTATATTAATAAAAAGAACTGTTTTTTATAAAATGATAACTCTAATTAGTTGTGAATGAAAAATCATAAGTTGAAAAAATAATATTAAATAGCATGATTTGAACTAATCAAAATCAAGTAAACATCACTCATTTGGTTGATTTGGTGAAGTTGGGTTGAAAGAGTTTTAACTACTTACTATTTTATATTTTAAATTAACTTTTATAATGATAAATTTAAATTTAAAGTAATTAGTAGATAAAATATTGATAGATGGTGTTAGATACCAATTTAAAAACTAATTTATAAATTATTAATAATATAAACTACTTTAGATATTAATAATTTTTTAGTTTATCTAACTTAGTCAATATACATTACAAGAAAAATTATTTTCAACGGGTTATTTTTAGCGTTTCTGACGGTTTTAACCTCTAAATGTTACCCGCAATTTGTTTTTCTATCCACATCTCTATAATAGATTACCAACGATTTTTACTAATCATTGAAAGACAATTACTTTCCAACGAAACCCTCATTATTTTCAGTGGTTTTGAAAACCATGTTTCTTCCAAGAGTTTTCCAAACCCCCATTACTTTCAAGAGTTTTCCAAATCTCCGTTAATTTTATTTTTATATTTTTTAAATGGATTGTTAATTTAACGATGGAGAGTCTAGTATCATTATAATAGTGGTTATTCAGTATTGCACCATATGAGCGATATAGACTAGTTAAATATGAAATAATCAGCATAAGATAATTTACATACCAGCCTCCTTTGTTAACAATATTCTTTTCAAATGAAAGCTTCCAATCTTGTCAATAACCTTCCATATATAGTTGTATTATCTTAAGACCTTCTTGTAGTGTAACAGCTGAAAAAGACATCGAATATTCTTTATACAATTACCAAATATAGTTCCCTTATACTTGTGTTGTGCGGTAATATCATATGGAATTTCTATCTCCTTCTTTAAGAGATCCTAAAAACCACTTAGAATAAAATAAAGATTAATAACAAAGTGATAACAATGGCAGTAGTAGCTGCAAGATTCCAAGGAGACTGACAACTCATGTGAGTGACTTGTGCCTCAAACGCATGAAGCAAAAATTGAGCCTTCCACAGGTGGAATATGAGAGCAAGAAAATTATCAACAGGGGCGAAAGAAATAAGAATAACTGAAAGTAAAGGTCTATGTCATTTTGTTGAGCCTTGTAGGTGGTGTAATGGGAGAGCAACAACAATATATATTACATGCAACAATATATTCCCAAATTCGAATTTCGTTATAGCACAAGCAATAATATTACGATTATGTCTACTAGCAGTGGGTATAGTTTTATTATTCTCTACATTTGATTAGGCTAATTGTAACACCCCATAATTTACATATAACTATTACAATAAAAGTTCTACCAGTTTCTATACAAACCTGGAGTTTTTCAAAACATTCCTAATACATGATTAGGATTTATAAAAATACAAATATTTACATATCCATAGCTCAAAATAAAAATCTAAAACCTCTAAGGCTCTCCTGCACCTGTATGGTCATCTGATCGTGTGCATAGTACAGTCATCGCAGTTCAAACACAGCAAGAAAGGCAAGGGTAAGTTAGTGAAAATAGAATTTTATAATATACACACTTAAATCCAAAGAGAAAACCAAATTACATGATCAATTTCTCAAATTATTCAATTTTCTACAAATCTCAACAATAAAACAATCACATAGATCTCACATGGATATACACATCCAAAATATTAAACAAACAACCCAATATATATAAACACACAACATCACATTGCAAGAGAAATTGAATATTGGGACCACGTCTCTTCCACATCCAGATCTTCTAGCCTAGAGTTCTATTAAAAATTAAATTTAGTTTCCCTTATCTCAATTGCTTAATTTCCAAGCAACTTCTAGAATTTTATTCCCCACAGTCTGGATAAGCTTCAAGATTTACGGGCCTAATGCAAATTATCCAAACAGAACAAAAATTCAGTATATAATAGAATAAGTTGAGAGGATTAAACTTCTTAACTGACCCCACCAAGATTGATGACTAAATCCTAAGGAAAAACAGAGAACAAAGGATACTTATAGTAAAAATGAACTTACTCTGTTTGAAAATCTGATCGGGTAGAAATGTTTCTTAATTCTTCAGCTACAACGTGGTATGATCAGATTCTAAAATAGATGAGGTATGGAGTGAGAAAATAAGAGAGAAGATAGAAGGGAGAGATGGAGGGAGAAAGAAAAAGAATGGTGCGTGACAGGGGGCAAGGGTTCTGTTGGTTTTAAAAAAAAACACGTTGTTACACTAATCTTATCATTTATAGCCAAAAACAATAACATAGGAAACTGCTAGACTACTCAATAAATTTCTACTCACCTAAGAAAGGTCAATACTAGCTTTTACTTATAGTCTAGTAAAAAAAAACATAACCTGTCAAATAGATTTAACAATGTGCAAAACACTTGAATTTTACTAAATGATCAAAAAGAGAAAACTTGTAGATAGTGTATTAACATTCAATTATCATAAAACTCACAACATATAACAACCTCTTTTGCAACTAAGTTGTGATCAGTCACTTGTATTTTAACTAATTGTATACCCTTCAAGGGATTTACACAATAAGGGAAACCAAAGACAAGGTTTATACCCTAGTTGAAAACCTAAAAGAATTCGATTTGTTTTCTGACAGTTATTCAAGGGATCAATTTACCATACAAGATATTATTCGCAATGCAGTTTTGTCAATAACAAATAAGGTAAAACATTTCTTTACAATGACAAAGAGAAAGATAGATGAATGACCTAATAAAACTTGAAAATCATAAATAATAATTTGAAGGTGACCATAGTTTGCTTCCTTCGCACATATGTAAGCATATTCAAGGGAAAGTACCCATTTATTAACATGAAGAAGCTTCTTTTAAACCATAGAAATAATCCAAAATAATAATTTGAACAAGTAACTAACACACTACAAGAAAATTTGGTATAACATACAACAGAAATCTATATGTAATAGAAAAAATTTGTATGTAAAACATAGTTACATACAGATTACATATGAAAAAAATATGTATGTAAAACTGTCGTAGGTAGTTGTTACATACAAATTCATATTTGTATGCAAAGATCCGTATGTAATTGGAAAATGAGGATTTGACAAAGTCTATAGAGGCACATTACGCTCAAGAGAGGTAACACTCTAAACAAGAATTTTTTGCCCTTAGGAATTTATCATAGTTCACAAGACTTCGTAATGTCAGTTATAACATCCATAGATAAATCAAGTTTCTTACCTTTTTATTTTTCTTCTCTCCCTTCTTTTTTTCACATAATTCATGTAAATCAAATCATTGGCAAATAAGTATGTATTACAAATTAAATTATACATGGAACTAATTCTCTGAATCAAATATACTTTTATATTAAAATCACTAATTAAATTTCATTAAGCCAACATCAAAGTAAATGTAAGAAAAAGAAAGACAATAATTACAAGTATCGGTCTTCATACGAATTTGCTCAAGCCTTTGATTTGATCCACACTGAAGAAAAAAAAGTACTTTTTTTATCAATTTAACTATACAAATACACATTATAACATGCATGTTCAATAATGAATCAAAGAGAAATTCAAAACTTAAATTATATGTAAATGATACCAGAGCAAGATTCATCTTTTCCTTCCTCACTAAGAAATAGTCATATAGAATATGATAGGAACAAGCAATATGATAACCATTATTTTCTCACTATCAATTTTATTTTCATATTAAAAATTTGTTGGATGATAAAATGTGTTCCATAGTCACATTAGAGTATAAAAGATAAAAAAAATAAAAAAATTATGATATAATTTTTTTTAAGAAAGTGATCTAGTATTTCACAAGACAATTATAGTGATAGAATACAATTACAAAAGTGGCAAACAACTTGAATTCAATGGATCTAGAAATTAAGATAATTGACAACATAACTAATGACATCGAATCAAATCCCTAGAAAATTTATTCCATTCAAAGTAAAGTGTTTCAATTGATCAATGGTGTTTATTTTTTGCATTGAACATTTTGCGGTATACTTGTTGACCTTAAACGTGAAGCTCTAAATGCATAAGAAAAACATATAAGATTATCCACAAATTACGGGTAAAATCCTACAACTATAGCGCGAGCATAGGCCATTGCTTGTTCTTTGAAAAGCATAGCTTTACGATTATCTATAACACATTGAAGATGAACTCTGTTCATAAAAAATTGGTGAAAAATATTATAAGGTATACTAAATACATCCTGAAGAACAAAGAGATGTCTTACAAGACAACATAAGGAAAACGCCAAAAAATCAATACATGGAGTTTTCTTCATGTCCATCTTCATTGGTTCTAGCTTGCTCATCTTTCACCTAAACACACCACGAGACAAGAGTTTTAATATCTTACCAAAACTGAAGAAAACATTAGCAAGAGTCACATTTTTTTTGTACTGACATGCAACACCTATTTATTAACATTAAGCAACTCTACTAAACCATAAAAAGCAATGTCAAGTAATACATTCTAGTATGGAAATTAAGTGAGAAGCCAACCACAATTTAATTAGTTGACAAGAATAAAAAATAAACTTGAAAAAGGCATTACATCAATGAGAATACTTGGGATAATATTAAGCATGGAGTCAAACCTTTTTAAAGTTTAACTAACATCTATGAAACTGAGAATATATATGAATTTAGAAGGAAAGAAAAAGGAAATTATAGAGCAGGAGTCCCCCCATGTCCTAACTGTAGAAAAACCAGGTACATAAACCCAAAATGAAGCAAATAAACCATCTTATCCAAATATGAGAAATCGGAGAAAAATATTCAAAAATGAGATTAAAGTTATATAATTATATTTGTGTCTTCATTTATTTCTTACACTGTGAAGAAGGCAACACATCTAAAAGAAGGAAGACACTTCATTTTATTCAAACCAAAAGACTCTGTAAAAACCGACAAAGCAATATGTAATATATGACAAAAGGGATTACAAGTTATAATGGACATCAATTGGACTAATTGGAGGCATCTTAAGCCTTTGGTGATAAACCAACATCTTAAACCTTTGGTGATAAACGAGTAAGAATTCTAAAGATTCATATTCATCTTTAACAATTGTATAACCAACAATCACACTAAAGACTCAACTCAACTATTATTGCTCTTTACATTCATCATGACCATCATCATAGTACAAAGAACGGTATATTAAATTTTACTTTTACTAAGGTCAGCTTTTATATAAATGACAATTTTTTTTTACAATGCATATAAATTCATTTTCATCATCTAAGCTGACAATATAATAATAAATGAAGAAAAAAAAAACAAGAACAATGATGCAAAACCTGACTAACCATTTCTTGAAGTTCAGCTGATCGATTATAGAAGAGAACTCACTGCTAATGTTGTTTTGTGTCATATACCTAGACAGTGAAGAACACATTGTTATCAAACCAAAAAAACTAAAGATTGTTATGATGAAAGAAAAGCAAACCAAAGACAATGTTTCAAGAGGTGGTATTTGATCCTTGAGCAGAGACCTGAACTGAAACCCCAAAATGCACAATAGTTCTAGAAATGAGAATTGAGAAAAATGAATTTTTGTGTCTGTGACTGTTGGCAGAATGGGAAAACACTTTCATGGAAGACGACATCCCGACTTGTAAAAAAAGTGTTTGCATCTATATCAAATAATTTGTATGTTTTTTTATTGAGAGTATAACCAATGAAGATGCACTATTGAGCGCGCGGATCAAACTTTTGCTTAGGTGAAACAACAGTTGCATAACATAGGCAACCAAAAGCTTTTAAGTGAGAAAGTGAAGGTGGGCGATTATATAGCATCTCAAAATGTGATTTATTTTTTAGTAAAGGTGTTGGCAAGCGATTAATGATATATGTGGCGGTTAAAACGCATTCCCCCAAAATTCTAATGGTAAATGGGACTGAAATAGGATGGCTCATGCTGTGTTTAAAATGTGTCTATGTTTGTGTTCTACTACTCCATTTTGTTGAGGAGTGTACACACAAGTGCATTGACATTCAATACCTTTTTTGAGAAAAAAATTACGCAAAGAAATAAATTTCAATCTGTTGTCAACGCGAATGGTTTTAATAGATGCCTGAAATTGATTTTGTGTAAAAGTAATGAATGATTCTAAGAGATAAAAATGTGTTGGGGTTTTATGAGGACCCCAAATGTCACAATGCAATATATTAAATGGAGAATGAGATTTTATTGTGCTTAAAGGAAAGGGTAGTCGTGTCTGTTTAGCTTTGGGACAAATACTACAATTATTATGAATGGGAATGAGATTTTTACTGATAGAGATAGGTAGTAAGAAAGATGCAAGTTGTAGACACGCAGGAGAAGGATGTCTGAGGCGTTTGTGCCATAAATCAGGGTCGATCGATATTTGAGATGTGTGGGCTTGGTTTGGAAGAGGGGACGTGTAGTATAAGTCTGAGTGTTGTTTACCCGAGCCAATCATCCTCCCCGTAACCAAGTCCTGCAAAACGCAATCATGTGGAGTAAAAACGACACAACAATTTAGTGAACTGGTTATCTTACTAACGGACATGAGATTTAAATTAAAAGAAGGAACACAAAGAACATCTTTGAGAGTGATTTTGTCATTGAATTTAATTGTGCCTGTAGATGAGATGAGCGTAGTTGAGTCTGTGGGTAGATTAACATTTGGAATAAATGATGATGAAAGTGTGTGTGAAAAATTGTGAATCAGATGCAATGTGATCGGTTGCTCCGCTATCCAAAATCCATGGTTTCGTAAAAGCAGAATTAGAGAGGAGTTATGGGCAAGCAGACCTGCAGTGCTAACAAACGTGTCACTTTTACCGTTATTGTTGAGCGAGTAAATAGTCTTTGCCAATTGCTGAATTTGCTCAGCACTAAAGCCTTGTACGAGGCTTCTATCGGACTCGTTACTGATGCCTTCTTTGCCAGACATGATCTTTTATTTAGGAGATAAAATTGGAGAGGCTGTCAGGGCACCAAGATCGATGCAATAAGAAAATGATAAAAAATTGTAAGAAGAAAGATGTTTCTTATTCTCTTATGTGTATGGTTACATCACTTCATGTATAGGAAATATATAGGGAGTTTCTCTCTCCAAATTACAATCTAATTAGGTAGGGATACTAATCATGAGATTCTATCATTATTAAATTAATTACATATAATTAGGTACAATATCTTACAATATTGCATACAATAATTGCATATAATTTGATAATTATTATTTCCTTAATACTCCCCTCAAGTTGGTAGGTGAAGATCATGAACCCTAACTTGTGTCATAGCGTCAAAAATTGTTCCTTGCCTAGTGCCTTCGTAAAAATATTTGCGAGTTGATACTATGTCGATACATATGAAGGATTGATTATCCCAACTTGTATTTTTTCACGCACAATGTGGCAGTCTATCTCAATGTGTTTTGTGCGTTCATGAAATATTGGGTTTCCTGCTATATGTAATGTCGCTTGATTGTCACATAAAAGTTGAGCTGGCAAGTTACATGGCATCTTTAAATCCTGCAACAGATATCGCAACCAAACTATCTCCAAACAAGTATTGGCCATCGCGCGGTATTCTGCTTCCGCTGATGATCTTGATACGTTTGTATGTTTTTTTAACTTCCATGAGATAATAGAAGAACCAAGAAAAATGCAATACCCAGATATTGATGTCTGACAACCTCCCCAGTCTGAGTCGCAATAAGCTGTCAATGTCAGATTGTTTTCAGATAGCAATAACAATCCTTGTACTGGTGATCCTTTGATGTACTTTAGGACTCGAATTGCGGCATCCCAATGAGGTTTCCGTGGATCTGTATATATTGACTTAGGGTCCGAACCAAAAATGCTATGTCAGGCCGAGTAACCATGAGGTATATCAGTCGTCCCACGAGTCGCCTGTATTTGACTGGATCATTTAATAACTCTTCATCGTCTGGTGTGAGTTTTAGGTATTGTTCCATTGGAAATTTGTCTGGACGAGCACCTGTGAGTCTCGTATCCTGCAAAATATCAAGCGCATATTTTTTTTGGGACATGTAAATACCAGCTTTGGAACGAGAAAATTCAATCCCTAGAAAATATTTTAGGTTTCCAAGATCTTTAATGCGAAATTGTAGTAATAGACAATCTTTAACACGCTGAATTTCTGTCAAATCATTTCCTGTCAAAAGAATATCATCCACATAAATCAAAAGGGCAGTAAATGATGAGTTATTTTGTCTTGTGAATAGAGAGTAATTTGTCTTGGACTATTGAAATCCTACAAATTTAATCACATGAGACAATGTTGAAAACCATGTCCGAGATGCTTGTTTGAGACCATAAAGGGATTTGTTGAGTCGACATACAATATTCTTCCCTGTCGATGATACCCAGGTGGCAAGTCCATGTAAATAATTTCATGCAGTGTGTCATGTAAGAAGGCATTTTGCACATCTAGCTGGTGAGTAAACTAATTTCTGGTTGCTACAATGGTGAGGAGACACCTCAAAGTTGTTAATTTTGCTGTTGGTGAAAAATTTTCAGAATAGTTGACACCTTCAATCTGAGTGTACCCCGGCTTTATATCTGTCAACGCTACCATCTGAGTTGTACTTTATTTTATAGACCCATTTGCATTCGATGGGTTTCTGCCCAGGATAGGATACCTGGTTCCATTCAGCCGGTCTTGGGCAATGGTCGAATGATTGGCTTGGGATCCCGTTACGTAGTCTTGAAGCCAGGAAGGTGGGGTTGATGTGCGACTGGATCGTCGAACAGGAAGGTCGGTTGGAGAAGGTTTGGTAATGGGTGCTAGACTTCTTGGCATGGGAGAAGAAGGTTGGTCTACTGGAGGTTCAGGTGTATTATGACGAGTAGGAGAAGAAGGTTGGTTTGGTGGAGGTTCAAGTGCATTGTGACGAGTAGGAGAAGATGGTTGGTTTGATGGAGGTTCAGGTGCATTGTGATGAGTATGAGAAGAAGGTTGATCGAGTGAATGTTGGACAGGAGTGGGTAAGTCAATGTCAATAGTTTTTTTTTTTATCGACAAAAACAGAATGAATTAAAAGAGATATTTCAGGGATATCTCAACCCGTATACAGAAACCTGCCAAACACACACAAGCCAACTGCTCCTCTCAAGAGGAGGAGTTCCTAGGAAATATAACAGACCTCATACATACCATTGGCTCAAGACACCAATCAGAGAAAGAAAAACAAACACATTGCGCTTTACACACAACCCATGACCACGCCTTTACCTGCGACATTGCAAAAATTTCAATATGATCTACCCTGCCATTTCTAAACACCTTCCTATTCCTATGATTCCACAGTTCCCCTACCACAGCTATCCACACACACCCCCAAACCTGATTCACACTTTTCGTGACCCCACTCATCCGGAAGCTTAAAAAGTGGTCCTTCGGGTCCCTGTGACTCACAAAAGTCAATGTCAATAGTGGGCAAAATACCTTGTAATGGAGGGGAGGATTGACATATTATTTTTAACAATGAAAGCCAATTTAAAAACTTAATAAGGCAAAATGAAAATTAATACCAAATAAGAAATAACAAAGTGAAGAGGAGCTTCAATTATAGATGAAGATCAAAAAAAGTTGAAGATTGACCATGTGAACAAGTGTGTGCCTCCAAAACTGATTTTCTAGAACATGCACAGATCAGAGTGTGTAAAAAGCTTGAGAAGTGTTGTGCCTCCAAAACTAAAAAACAGGAGAAAGTGAAAAAATAAGGTGAAAAATCTAAAATTTTGGTGGGTTTGTCTAAAAACCATCGGAACTTAGTAGATGTGTGTGTTAGTAGAGGTTATTATAATCTCTGATAAAAAATATTTTTTAATTTTTTTTTATAATTATAGTAATTAATTATTTTTTATCTAAAATTAATTTTAGTTTAATAATTTTTATATATATATATATATAATCAATTACTATTCTCAAAATTTTCAGAAGTATCATTAATTATGTTTAATGTATATAATGTGTCCATTAAACATTTTTAGCCAGAAATAGATTATATTAACCAATAATAAAGGAGTAACCGAGGATGGTTTACAATTAAAATATTTAAACGTTTAGTTCTAGGCATTCCTTTAATTAATCATTACACTTTTAATTTGGTGTCAAATTTATTATTAATTTAGTTATGATGTCAGATGTATTTTTTCTTTATTAATTTTAAAGACCAATTTTATTATTATAACAATTTCGTGAACTAAACTAAGGATTCACTCCGTATAAAATGTTGAAATACTGAAAAAATAGCATCGAGTACTAATAATCCAATACTTTCTCATTTTATTTTGAATAACATTTTTATACTTTTTCAAATCACTATCATAATTATGTATTCCCCTGCTTATTCCGATATTATTCCTTCTCAATATAATTTCACATTATTCAAAATAAAAATATAATTTATATAATTCTTTTTTTCTCTAATTCACTAATTCACCGAAACACCTTTTAATAAAATTAAAATTATGACGGAATACCAACCTATAAAACAATCAATACTTTAAATATAATTCATCATAACAATGATATTTCTCACTTGAGGTCGGAAGACTAACCCCATCGTGTTACATATTAGTATATAACTGCAACTATACGAGGAAGTCAACAAAGCACGAAATGACAAGTACTCGTAAGTTTCAACTTTTGTCGTATCAATGTTTTAAATATGTACTATGCCGTACAGCAGCAAATAAAAAGATAAAATAATTTATACAGTAAAGTGCATTTGCATTATTATTCAATTATTAATTTTGAGAGTGAAGTATAAAAACACTCTTTTTTTTATCACATTCTTTTGAATACTCTGTCATTGAGTATTATAAATTAAAAGATTAGAGAGTCTCTAAACTCGTCTAATTTTATAATTTTTAATAACTTTTGAGCAATAAAACAAAACAAAATTTCCATAATACGTTCCTCGTACTGAACGAAAGGAGAAACTGAGGATGTTCAATTGACAAGCCTGCAATTTCTTCTGATCTCACCCGCAGTTCCAGTGAGAGGAGTGATATTAGCCATCTTAATCATAGCTTCAGCAAAATCACCAAAAAACGCAGCATTATTGTCACTGTAAGTTCTGACCAAAGGGTCTTGAGAGTCACCATTGAAGAGCACTTGGTCTGAGATGAGAAGGCCACGGCGAGCCACGAGCTCGGAGAAGTAGTTGTTGTCGAAACGAATGGGAGTGAGGGAGTCCAGAGGGGACAGGTTGGTGTCCCCACCAGAGGAAGGGCAAATGCTCCTTCTCGACTCCGCGAAGTTGGTGTCAATGTTGGTTCCGTTGAAGATGCGACCTCTGAAAAACTGGCACTGCGCTTGGCCTATGGTGTGGCTGCCGGAGAGCACGGTGAGGTCACGTGCGTTCAAGCCTTTGGCTGCGAAGAAGGTGGTGAGTGTGGGGAGGTCGGAGAATGGGGAAGGGATTTGGGCGTTGGCTGCGCTTTGGCTTGCTGTTGTTGCGTCTCTTCGACCTAGAGCTACTGTCCATGAAGGTCCTCCAAGCTGCCATTTCAGAATATTAGGTTTAGGGTTACTGAAATTTGATGTTGAGAATAATTGTATTTTATAATTCAATTAGCAACAAGTTTAGTATATTTTTTTTATTTAAGCTAAAAAGATATTTAAAACAATTATTATAATAATGACTGTTTGTTTAAGCTTTTCTGAATAATTGTGTAATTTAAAAAAATAATTAGACATGAAAATAACAGAAATCTGGTTATAATTAGAAGTTATTTTTTTGCAACTGTTTTTCATGACAAACTATTTCTCGTTGTAAAAAGTTTCTTTTATTGTAAATGCACAATAACAAACTCTTAATACTTTTAGAAAAATTTAAAAATAATCACTAAATTATTTTATATCAGAACGACTTTTATTTTGAATCTTAAGCAAACTAGTCTGATATTTCAATGACACGATGATTTCCATACGCTGTGGTTTCTTGTAACATTAAATATATAATTGCTTTTTTTTATGTGACTGTTTATTTTATAAAGTGATAACAATGGATTCCAACCATGTAGCCAGATACTTACTAAATATATGAATATTTAGTTAAGACTATTTTAACTGATATCTTAATAGAAATACAATTTACTTACATGTAATAAAGGAAAATAATTTAAAACAGAGTTGCTATATATATAAAATATTGTATGAGTTTTTCCTAATATAAGTGATCATATGATATTAGATGTATGAAAGCAAACAGAGAGAAAATGATGTTGAATTCTTGAGTTAAAGTGGTGAATGAAAGCTAAAAATGGATGACACAGCACAAGACAAAGGTTTGCTGGTACTTGTGTTTCTCAGGTTTTTAAAAGGGAAGATAATGAGTGGTTCTTCTCGAGAATGAGACAAGGCTGACACCAGACTTTGATTGCATGAACCATTATCCCTTCTTTCTTTCTTCTTTTTTTTCTCTTGATCAATTATTGTTCTGTGTGATGCATTTTTTTGGGGAAGGGGACCCCACCAAATTACGAGAGTTGACATGGTGATCGATTAAGTGTGAGAGGAAAGTAAAAACCGAAAGTGGGGAACAAGGTTTGAAAACAAGCCCATGCCAAATTGAGATGTTAGGAAAAATATAAACATCAAGCTAGCTTAGCTATGTGCTTGTGAGAATGACTGAAGGTTGGAATCTCATTGTAACATTTCAATGCATTTTCAATGGGAGCAGGAAAAAACCTAATAAAAGATACTATAGTTTTCATCTGTGTTTTATGCAATTATATATATAACTATCACGTTGGTGATTTTATGTGTATTTCAAAAAGTTTAATAAGGAACAATTCTTAGATGCATATGTTGCGAAATGAAAGTGATGAAGTTTATATATATACACAGAAAGAAAGGGGAGAAAAGATGGGTCACCAGAACTACTCCATCTCTTGCTGCAAGTGCCAGAATATCAGCACAAGAGACCATGCCATTGCAAGCAGCTTCAACGTTGGTTTTAATGGTATCTATCACTTCATAACCCCTAACTGAATTTTGGTTTGGTACTGCATTTTTCTCACCGACAAAGGTGCCACTGTCATCCAATAAAATTGATGCATCACAGCCCTGAAATTCAGATGAGATTCACTTTTAAAAAGAAATTATGTATCTTCATCCAATGGGTTATCTAATAAATTCTCGTTAATAAGTTTAATATTATAAAAATTGAATTTTAAACTTAATTCGATCTCCAACGATAATAAACCATATAATATAATAAAATGGAAGAGAGAAAGAACGTAAAAAGTGTTAATTATCACTCTAAACCTAAAAACTTAAAACTTGTAATTTTTGGTTTTAAGCAAACCATGTATACAGAAAATATGCATGAATAGTGAGCATTATTTTTACTCAAATTTAACATTAATTATTCATGTAAATTTGAATGGTTAAGTTAGTTCTGCTACATGTTCTTACATATGTATATGAGCATATACATAGAAGTGATTAAAGAAACAAGAAAGTGTGTTCTTACATTCACGAAACAGTCGTGGAAGAACAATCTAAGTATAGAGGCTCCAAGCCGGGCTTCTCCATTGATGGCTTGCTCCATTACATTTCTCACAATGGTTTGAAGATTAGGACAAGTTTTATCATAGAAGTTGGTAGAAAGTTGTGCATTGGTTGAAGAAGAAAGGAGAGAAAGAATGAAGAGTGCAACAAAGAAGAGGGTACGTAAGAAGGGTGCCATCTTTCTAGCTTTAAGCCACAAAGTGATTATTGTGTAGTGTTGTGTTGTGAAGAGGGTCATGGAAGAGGGTATGCAATATATAGAGTGTTGGTGCATGCAGACACAAACAAATTTGGAAAAAAAAAAATCTGCCAAATTTCAAACTTGGCTGCTCCATACATGCTTACTTTTTAAAATTATTTTGGAAACTATACTTGGGAAGAAACCTGTGAGATAAAAGATTACACTTGAATTATTATGTTGAGATCAATAATATATTTGGGAAGATAAATAAGTTAGAGATATTAAAAAGATAATGACTTATGAATGAACTATATAAGAGATCATGAATTACCTCTAACTCAAAGTTTTAAAATTAAGTATTTAAATTTTTTATTTTATGTTATGTATGTTGTTAAACTTTTTCATTTCTACATACTTTTAATTCAAAATTAATTTCTTAATAAAATATTCCTTAAAAATAAACACAAACAAATGTAGAAACATATTTTAAGTGCAAAACTATTTTTCACAGTTTCGGATTTTTTTTTGAGACAACTTAGATGGCTGTAATACATCAAGCACATCCTTTCTATTACAATCATGAAAAGTTGTGAACATTCTACTTCACATTCAATAAATTTCACTACTAATAATGTCGTATTTGAAATAATTTTGATAGAAAGAATTGCAAAAACTATTAAGCGTGTGAGACTATACCATAGTCATCACTAATTCGTACATAATTAAGTGTTGTTAATATTTTCAGTAAATTAAAAATCTTCCATACTAAAATTTAATTAATTCGTTCCAAAATAAGAAAAACACGTGTTAGAAAGAATTTTTTTATTTATTTTATCTTTTAATTCACTACTTTATTATTATTATTTTTTAAAATCATATCAATAAATATGTCCCAGATCTTTTATATTATGTCTTTCATTTTTAAGATGAGTTTAGACTTAACTCAATTTTTTAAAATTAAATTTTAAATCAAAGTTTATATCATTTATATGTTATTGTAGTTATATAAAAAAATGTTGCTGTAAATTTTTTATACATCCTTCTTACATCGGGGAAAATCTTGAGTATAAAAAAAAAATTTGATGTTAGATTTTTTATTAACAATAAATAAATAAAATAAAATGAGGTATTTAAGGAAGAATATCTTAATTCTTATTAAAAAAATTCAAAACAAGTTTCTTTGCATCCAACCAGCTAAAAATTCACTAAACTTTACACTATATTATCCAAAATTAGATATTAAAGTAAGATAGAAAATCTCCATATACATAAAAGACACACGTTTATAATAGACACAAAATCCAACAGCTGATTAAGAAAACTATGATAAAAAGAAATTTTAATTTCTGTGATGGGTCCTCTTTGGTTTTATAACTTTATCTTGATTTAATTTATTTATTATTTGCCTTAGTGAAAGGAGATGCATGATTGGTGTTACTTTACACGTCAGTACCATTTATAATTCATAATATACTGAACGCAAAGATGTAGCAAAAAAGAAAGAGCTTGAATCACCCACCAGCCATAAAAGTGATTCTAATCATAACCATGTATGTATCCTTTTTAGGAGAACCAAAAGCTGGGATCTGTTTGACCAATTTTACAAGTTGCAAATGCAAATAAAGCACATCTCAACCTAACTTCAGTTACATTTGGTTGAGTCAAACACATCTTTGTCTAGATAAGTTATTTTGTCAAATCATAATTAACAAAACAAATGATAAAAAAAATGGTATCGTCGAAAAATAAAAAAAAAGTAGGTTATGTGCACCTTTTAGTGCATCTCATTCATATGAAAAATGGTTTTAGAACTTTTAATGAAGGTTGACGAAGGTATATATGGATGAAATTCAATGATTTGAATTTCTACATGATATAAATGATTTGACAGGGAAATCTGCAGTGACATTTAGTGAAATCGTTACATATATGTGTCTTAATTTGATATATATAAGGATAGATTATGATTGTTGTAACTCACTTCACACATGTTAATTATTTTGATGTGTTTGGCCAATTGAAACTAGGACTTTGAAAGCTTGGTCGCACACACTTATTAATTAAACCATATCAAAGTCAGAATTATAGTAAACGAGGGTTTAAAATATGGAAAAAGTTGATTTTTCGATATGTAAGTAATCACGGTTTGTAAGGATTTTGCGTGTATTGTGCAAGTCTCCCAGGATACAACAAGAAATTTTTGGAAATTTTCAATGATCAGAACTAGCAATCTACTTTTGAAAGAGTAAGAACTCAATAAAACCAAAAAATATTATATTTAAAAGAAAAGAATAAAGTGGAGAGGAAGACAGAAAGAGAGGAAGATGGAGCGTGAGTGAGATGAGAAAGTTGAAGAGGCAGTGAAGTTGTCAGTGAAATTGAGAACGGAACCCCTCTTTATATAGGGAGAAGAATAAAAAATTTGTTGCATTTTCACAACCGAATTTGTGGCACGTTCCATTGACTGATCGCCGGAAACGGAGCAATCGTCGAAACTATGAAGAAGGAGTGTGGAGAAAATTAAGAGCGTAAACCTTCCCAGTTATGCGGCCACGATCCTAAGTGAAGAGGACAATGTTGCGCGTCAAAGTCGGAGTAGATCCAGTCTCCGCTGCACTTTCGAGATCTCCTCCAACAGCACAAAAATTCGCTAGAATTTTTTGCGCATACTCTATTTTTCGTTTTGCAATATTTGTTCATATGTTCATATGGTTTTACAACAAGAACTATGGCTAATTCAACATCAAAAATATGTTTAAAGTAAAGAAAGTTTTTAAATTCAAGAAATATTTGCAGAGAAACTTATATTTACTTTATTTAAAATCTTCATGTGTATTGAAAGGGAAATTTAAAAAGAAAAACTAATTATTTTATTATAATTATCATTATTAATTTTTGGGTGAGTTGTGTGCGTGTGTGGAAAAGAGAAATCTTCATTTATATTGTTTTCCTCTAATAGAAATGATAAATATTTCTTTGAAGACTTATTTTCTTTTTTGACAGTAAAAATTTAAGTTTTGATTAGTATATATAATTTTTCCATAGTGTTTCTTTTTATTATAAGTCTGTTTATTATTTTAATCTTTAAAAATAATTCGCATTCTGTAAGTTAATGATTGATATAGTATAATAAAAATAAGAAACAAAATTTTTTATGTTTTTGGTTTTTTTGTTCCTTTTCTCAATGTGTTATTGTTTACAAAAATGTTAATTTAGTTATACCATTTCAAAGTAATATATTATTTCATAAAAATGTTAATTTAGTTATACCATTTCAAAGTAATATATTATTTCATAGAATGATAGATGTTTCTTTAATCCTACTTTTCAAAAGAGTTATCGGTCATATGATATGATGACATTATGCACGAGAATAAAAAAGTAGTGTTTTTTTTTTCTTTCAACATATATCAAAATACTAGTGTTTTTTTTTCTTTCAACATATATCAAAATAATATAGTATTGCTGATAAAAAAAACAATATAGTTATCAAATATATAGAGAGGAAAATATTTTGTTCTCTTCTGAGAGTTTTCGGAACGGTTAGGGTTTGTGTGGTGCGGAGGTCTGACAATCTAGTTTTGGTGGTGCATTAGGGTTTTTGTGATTTAAGGCAGTGGTGCTCGCGGTTGTTGTGGGGTGTGTCGTGGAGGTTGCGAACAAACAGTTGTCCTGTTGCGGCATACCTACGTGCGAAAGGAAGTGACGTGTGGGACCCTGTGCGACAAACGACAACGCGTGACGAGAGCAGAGGGTGTTGCGCACGATGAGAGAAGGGCGTTGTGCGCGCGACGTCTGCTGTTTGCGGCAATCCATTGTGGTGACGCGAGACGTGTGGTGGAGCGTGATCTGCGAGCAACGAGCTTGCGTCAGTCTGGGACCAGTGCGATGGTGTTGCACGCGGAGGCGGCAGTTGCTTCTGTGGGGGGTTGTGGTTGCAGGGGGTGGTTGTGTGTTCGCTACTGGTTGGGCAACGACAGTGCTTGTCGTGTGCAACAACTTGTTAGTTGTTGGGGATGGCGGAGTGATGTGAGTTGATTTTAGATGTTTTCATTTAGTTGACACTTTACTTTAAGATTGAGATTTTAGGAGTTAATGGTGATGACCTTAGGAAAATTCCCACTGGACACTAACTTAACCATGTGGTTAAGTAGGTGTGAAGGTGCATTTCACAAAGGCAAAGATAAAAAGACATTGTATGGTGACATGTATGCAATTGTTGAAATAAAGAAGAAAACTAGGAAATATTAATGGAAAGGAAACATGAAGGAAATGGAAAAAGAAACTTATGGAGATGGTGGTGGGTGGTCACGCCAGGTGGAAACCACCAAGATAAGTGTTAGGCCGCCACTTGAGAGTTTCATTCTCATCAAGATAAGACCAAAAGGAAGAAGAGACAATACTCACTCAAGCTCTCACAATATTTGTGCAGCGTAACTTTTCTATTCAATTTCAACATGTAAAATACAATGGGTAGGCCTCCTATTTATAGGTGAAGGAGCCTTGGAAAACAAGCAAGAGGGGTAGGATGGGAAAAGAGAAAAAATGGGCAGTCTTAGGGTTTGACTAAGTCAAACTCGCATCCTAGGCCTGTCCTTCTAGAAACTAGGTCAAATTGTCTTCCTAAAAGGCTAGGAACAAGCTAAAATGATACTTACACCCCCTATTATGCTAAAGGCACCTTATTCTAGCCTATCTTTACTATTTGGACCCGTAAAGTGAGCCCAAATTATTTACAACTTGTTTTATTCTTTAAGAAGACTAGTAGGAAGAACATTAGATGCTCTGGTTTGTGTCCATTTCTTCCTCTGGTGAGGTTTGCTAAATCCTTGGTGGGGTCTTCACTTGATTATTGAGATGACTTCTCATAGTGTGCATCCTTGGTCATCTCCTCGTTTGCTTGGTTTGCATCATGCCCCCCAGGTTTGAGAGAATTCGACCTCGAATTTAGAACTCTTGAAGATAACATAGTTAGTTTGTTCACATATAAGATAGTGCAAGGTGTGGGATGTGAAACAAACTTATGTTCTTTAAGCTTGGGTAGTTCAAAAGGGTAAGCGTTTCTTACAAGCCATGTTGGAAAAGAAGATTTGGGGATGGAAGAGCATGGTGATAAAAATCCTCTTAAAAGGTGAGAACCCTTAGGAGGTATTTGATGTTCATCCCAAAGTTTCTTTGTCCAAGATGTCAAGTAATTAGATTTATTTGGTAATGAAAAAGACAAAGAAGAAGGACACCTTGGAGGTGTAGTTGGTAGCATGGCACAAGTCAACATGATTAGTTTAGTTGTGGAAGATGATATTTTGTGACTCGGTTTATCTTTTCTTTCGTTCTCTTCTTCATTTTCTCTTTTGTTTTTCATTTTAAGTTGGTCCTCATGGACTTCTTTTGGTGAGAGAGATTTTAGTGTGACCTTATGCCCATGGAAGGTGATAGAGATTTTGTTGGTAACGCCATCATGAAGGGTTTTCATATCATATTGCCATGGCCTACCTAAAAGAATATGAGTAGCTTCCATAGGGACAACATCACACAAGACCTCATCCTTATATTTACCAATAGAAAAGGCTATGAGGACTTGCTTATTCACTATGATCTCCCCCTCTTTACTTAACCATTGAAGTTTATAGGGCTTTGCATAAGAGATGGTTGATAACTTAAGTTTGTCTACCACTTTTGTGTTTGCCACATTTGCACAACTCCCTTCATCCACAATTAAGGAGAACAACTTATTATTAATGAGGCACCTAGTGTGGAAAATGTTTTCCCTTTGACTTTCATAAAAAGGTTTTAAAACTTGACCTAACATGTGCCTCACTACTAATAAGTCTTCTTCACATGGATTCTCACTTTCTTCCTCACTTGGCGATCTAGAATGGTTAGGGGACCTAGACCTTTGGGAGCTATGGTCACTCATGACAACCCCTTCTTTAACCATCTTGTTTCTTTTTGAAGGACAATTAGATACAATGTGTCCAAAACCTAAACATTTAAAACACTTTCTACTTGAGATTTTAGTAGGTGAGTTAGGTGTTGAAGTGGAGGGATTAGAATTTCTAGGGTTGTAAGTGGAATCTTTCTCAACATTTGAAGGAAAATTTTTGGAAAAAGTTTTGTTTTTGGTTTTCCAAGATGATTGGTAGTAGCCATCATTATGAGAGTTTTTGAAATGGTTTTTCTTTGAAAGTTGGGTTTCAACCTTGATGGCGAGGTGAACCAATTTTTCTAAAGATGAATACTCATAAAGTTTCACCACATATTGGATTTCCCTTCTTAGTCTACTTACAAATCTAGCCATTTTAGATTGCTCACTTTCATGCATGTCAATTTTAGTTAAAGTCATTTCAAGCTCTTTAAAATAATCATCAACACTTTTTGTTCCTTGTTGAAGCCGTTGGAGCTTCAACAAGAGTTCCTTCCTATAGTGAGGAAGAACAAACCTAGCGCGCATGCATAACTTTAAATCCTCCCAAGAGACCACATTTGACCTCTTGTTAAGTCCAATGTCCATTACAGTCTTATGCCACCACTGCATGGCATAGTCTAAAAATTCTAAGGAGACTAACTAGACTTTTTGGTCTTCTTGGACCTCATGTACATTAAAAATTTGTTTAACTTTAGCCTCTCATCCTAGATATATGTTGGGATCACCTTCCCCACTAAAACTAGGAATTTTTACATAAGGCAAAGAAAGTTTAGGAGCATGGTGTGGATGTTGGAGCCTCTCCTCAAATTGGTTCAATCTCCAATCTTCTTCTTCCTCATGGCTACCATATTGAGTGAAACTTCTTGTATCTCTTTTATGCTCCCATCTCCTTGGTTGTCTTACATGAGCCGATTCAAGCCTTTGGAGCCTCTCCTCCATTTGTCTCATTTCCTCATCTTTTTGTGCAAGGGATCTCCTAGCAGCCGTGATGGATATCCACTAGGAGAGGATTTTATTAATGAAGGAAGAGGATTTTCACCTACACATTTGAAGTTCTTCCTTCTAGTCTTCTCACAAATTAAAAGAAGTCAAAGAGAAGATCAAGCCTAAAGATAAAGAAGTCTACAAACTCTCAAATAATAGGCTTCATATTAAATATCTCTCTTTATAGTTTCTTTTAAATTGTAAATAATATAGAATAATGTTTAGAAAGGTGCTTAGAGGGAAACATGAGACACCTCTTTTGTAAAAACATCTTTAGGCTTTAGCTTAGCAAATTCTAGAAGCTTGGGGAGTGAGCTTAGTAAGGGGGTGTGATCTTAGGAGTTTTTTGGGTAGCTTAGGGAATAAGCTATGTAAATGACCAGCCCTTACTCCTATAAAAGGAGGGCTTAGGTCCTTCACAATTCAGATTGGAATTTTATAGTAGAGAGACTATACTCAATTTGGGAGAGAATTTGTGAGTTTTGAGTCTTCCTCTTCTTTGCCTTATCTTGTGAGCTATGGTGAGCTTCAAGTGGTGGCACTCCATCACTTATCTTGGTTCAAGGTTCCAAGTGGCGTGAATGGCTTCTTCCAATTCTCAAAATCCAGCAAGCATCTTATTCTATAAGTATTCTTCTTCCCTTTTCTTCAATTTTCCATTCGGTAGTTTTGATTCCTAGAGTTTACTTCTTTTTCTACCATTTATTTTGTGTTTCCAGCATTGTGTTCTTAATTCTGTTTTGGTTCAGTAGCTAGCTTTTAAATTCTGTCCAGTTTTAATTCTTGTTCTTCTTTCCTTTTGTTTTGATTCAATTTGACAATACATGGACTTCCATATGAGTCTTGGTTGGTGCTTAGTTTTGGTGAGTTCTTGAATTTAGAACATTGATCCAATTCTAAAGTAAAGTGCCTTTCAAATCCAGCTCAAGTTGTTCCTAAGAATGTCAAGAATCATGTGTTCTTGTAGTTACATTCACATCAAGCCGTCAATTCACTCATAAGGAATGCCTTTTTGGAAGATTGGGGTTTTGATGTCTCCCCTGAAGAAAGATGAGCCATAATTCACAAGTGAACAAACAATTAGTGAAATAGAAGTTAGAAAACAATCTCTTTAGTTTGCGTCACTTTGGTGAAAAGAAAACAAGAGGAGAACACTCAAAGCACTCAAAAAGAATTTTATCCTCTCACAAAGGTCTTTCTTGAGGTTGAAAACTCTCAAATGAAAAAGGTCAAAGCCTTAATCACTTGATCTTAAAAGAAACCGCAACAAAACTTAAGAAAAAAAATTACAAAAGACAATCAAGAAAAGCTAAACCAAATTTGAGAAAGAGATTATGACAAAACTTTGAAGAAAGACAATTAAGAAAAAGGCACACAAAAATGACTCAAAGATACTTACTAAACTTTTAACAATGAAACTTTTTCTTTAGAAATTGTTAAAGCAAAAGGATAAAAATTCCACAATGGTTGAAATCAATTTGCCAATCAAGTTGAACCCAAAATTTTGAAATGTTTTTTTTTTCTTTAAGAAATGGACCCCAAATTTGTGCTTCACACTTCTTTCCTTTTTTTTATACTAGTTCTTGAATTATGGAAATGAAATTTCCATAGTTTTTATCATGCATATTTTCCAATAACTCCAATTTTTGCAAAAAGTTTGGGCTTCAATTTAATTAATCAATCGAAATCTTTTGTTTGGAACTTAAATCTACTTCTACTAAAACAAGTTTCTAATTACTTCTTAAACTTTCAAAATTAAAAGCCAAGTAAATAGAATCAAAATAAGGACTCCTAGAACACTAATGAGCATATGACTCAAATCAAAAAGGCAAGAACACAATAAGACACAAAAATAATAATCCAAAAGCAAAATAATGCTATGGAAAAGTAAAATGGCCGAATGAAATTGCAAGAAAATAAAAGGGCTGAAATTAAATGCAAGAATGTAAGGAGAAGAATTTAAAGGTACTTGAATGTAAAGACAAGGAATTAAAGATGCAAGAAAATAAAGTGCCAAACAACTCTAAACAAGATATGCTCAAAAACCAAAGCTCTGAATACCACATGATGTGAGTTGATTTTTAGATGTTTTCATTTAGGTGACACTTTACTTTAAGATTGAGATTTTAGGAGTTGATGGTGATGACCTTAGGAAAATTATCACTAGACACTAACTTAACCAAGTGGTTAAGTAGGTGTGAATGTGCATTTCACAAAGGCAAAGATAAAAAAGACATTGTATGGTGACATGTATGCAATTGCCGAAAAGAAGAAAACTAGGAAACATTAATGGAAAGGAAACATGAAGGAAATGGAAAAAGAAACTTATGGAGATGGTGGTGGGTGGTCACGCCACTTGATGGGTGGAAACCACCAAGATAAGTGTTAGGCCGCCACTTGAGAGTTTCATTCTCATCAAGATAAGACCAAAAGGAAGAGGAGACAATACTCACTCAAGCTCTCACAATATTTGTGCAGCGTAACTTTTCTATTCAATTAAAACATGTAAAATACAATGGGTAGGCCTCCTATTTATAGGTGAAGGAGCCTTGGAAAACAAGCAAGAGGGGTAGGATGAGAAAAGGGAAAAAATCGGCAGCCTTAGGGTTTGGCTAAGTCAAACCCGCATCCTAGGTTTTTCCTTCTAGAAATTAGGTCAAATTGCCTTCCTAAAAGGCTAGGAACAAGCTAAAATGATACCTACACCCCCTATTATGCTAAATACACCTTATTCTAGCCTATCTTTGCTATTTGGACCCATAAAGTTGGCCCAAATTATTTACAACTTGTTTTATTCTTTAAGAAGACCAGCAGGAAGAACATTAGATGCTCTAGTTTGTGTCCATTTCTTCCTCTGGTGAGGTCTGCTAAATCCTTGGCCATCTCCTTGTTGGCTTGGTTTGCATCAGAGAGGGTTCTAAGGGTTTCCTCATCCCATGGAATTGTTTGATGGATCAAGAAGTATCTCTTGATAAGAACGTATATGCTATGACAAGCCAAAGTAAGACATTTGCTCAGGCTTTGGGAAATACGTGTGACATTCCTTTGTCCCAGCTATCTACTCCTTGTATTAAGGGAGACATGGTTGCGGTCCAGATTGATGAAGAAGATTACTTGGTTGGTCTTGCGGATTGCAAGACCCATCTTCATGGTCGGATTATTCTATCTAAGGGGGATAAACCTCTCACACACTTGGATTTAACTAAAAAGTTGGAGCCGGTGTGGAAGACTTTTGGACCGTGGAAAGCAATTCCTATTGGGAAGGGTTTCTATAAGTTTGAGTTTGCTTCTTTAGAACACATGTGATGGGCCCTGAGGATAGGTTCCTTGAAGTTATCTCCTGGTTTCTTGAGATTGTTTGCTTGGACAAAAGAATTTGTTCCAGCTACCACGAAGAGTACCAAAACTCAGGCCTGGGTTAGAATATACAATTTGCCTTTGGAGTATTAGAGACCAAGGGCGATATTTTCCATCATTAGAGGTCTTGGTACTCCTTTGAATTTGGATGATCATACTATGAAAAATAATAGGGGTATGTTTGCTAGAGTGCTAGTGGATACTATGAGAAAGAATAGGATTTGTTGTCCCTCTTCCCGATCACCTCTTGGTTGAACATCCAGACTTTTCTTTTGTAGCTGGTCTGGAATATGAATGGCTCCCTCCATTTAACTCTCACTGTAAGATGATTGGGTATGAGCTTGCTTAGTGGCGGGTGATTCATGATCAGGGTCGTGTTCCTGGGCCTCAACCTAAACCTTCTCAGAAGACAACTTCTGATGAACGGGAACAGGGTAGGGTCGCGACTCCTAAACAACGTAAAGAGTATCAGAAGAAACATCCACAATCGAAATTTGTGGAAGGCCCCACTGATAAATTGAAAATTGATGCTCCTGACGGGCTAATGCAGGGTCACTTTTGGGTCACCTTGCTTCTGATAAAACAGGTGGATGGGAGGATGATTTTGTAGATATTGTTGGAAGGTAGAGTGGGGTGAATTGTCTTTCGCAAATACTGAAGGTAGAGTAAAGTTCAATGAAGAATCAATGAACAAGAAACCAGATCTACCAACAAATAAACCTGTTTCAAGTTGATTCTAAAAAATCAACCGGTTGTTTATGCAAATCAACTAGTTGATTTTATCAACAATGAATAAAAACAAGATGAAACGGATTTAAAGGAGATAAAGGATAGAAAGATCACACAACAAATTTATACTGATTCACTCTTAACCAAAAGTTACATCCAGTTCCTAGAAACATATGAGCAATCCACTGAGCAATCAAAACCTTGATTAGAAACCACACACACCAAAGAGGTGATCTTAAATCCCTCAAGAACACACACCTCCTTTGGCTAACAACACACCACATATCAGAACACCTTCTAGATCTGCACACACCAGTCTTTACAGAATTACAAAAATCAAGAGAGAAAAGGAATGATCACACTTGATACAATCAAAAGATTGAATTGAAAAATACAAAGCAGTCCTATTCCACTCTTTAAAAGAATCCAAAACATGAAGCAATCTTGGGGAAAACTGATTTGAAAGGTACAATCTCATTTCATAACAACTACGAGCGTATAACATATTATTTATACTCCAAAAAGCTGTTAAAAACATTTAATGCAAGAGCCAAATGAGTTTTGAATCATTTAAGACAGTTTTAACAAACCTAACATATTTTGTTAAGGATTTTCAAAAAACAATTGGTTGATTTCTCGAAAGAACCGATTGAATTGGTTTGATAGCAAAGTCAAACAAAGTCAAGCTTTTCAAATCCTTTTCAAAAACCACTAAGTATAAAGCAACCGATTGAAACGATAAAACAACTAGTTGTTTTTCCACTTCTTTAGAAAACACTCTTTTTTCAAAAGATCTTGATTAAAACAAGTTTGGATCATAACAAAGAGTGGATTTACAAATTCAAACTACCCAAAACACACACACACAAGCAACACCCAGGTCTTCAAGCAATCCTTATAGATTTGGAGACATCAAAGCCTATCTTAAACAGATATACCTCCTTTCGAGGATGCCTCGGATCATGATAGGTCCCCATCTAGGTAGGGTTTGTCCACTCCCACTTCGGATTTCCCAGAATCGGGGATGCTAAGGAATTCATTTGTCGTTATGCAAGCCAAGGGCTCAGAGTCACATTCAGTTACGACTCCTATTGATGATCATCATTTGGAGGTCTCTGCTCCTATGGATGTACCATCTCCATTGCGTCCTGCCTCTCCTCGGAAGGCTAAATCATCCACAGATTCTAAGCACCAATTAAGACTTCAATTGATGGTCATCATGTGGAGGTCTCTGCTATTGTGACTGTACCATCTTCGTCGCCTCATACCTCCCCTCAAAAGGCTAAATTTCTTGGGGATGTTAAAGCACTATCGTTGGTCCTGCAAAATCACTTTTCCTCTCTTGATGGTTTGGACACTACAAATGTTGTTTACAAATTTTGAGTTGATCCTAATGAGATGAAGGAGGATGCCAATGATACTGGAGAAGAAATAGTTTTCACTAAAAAAAACTAAGGAGACCACCTAAGGGGACTGGTAAATCCAAAAAAGACTGCTAAGGCAGTTATCTCTACAACGTCACAATGAAGGTTTCTTCATTTTTCTGGAATGTTAGAGGACTGGAAAATCACAAAACTGTGGAGATGTTGATTAGTTTACTTAAACTACATAAACCCCTTCTGGTTTTTCTTGTTGAACCTATGATGTCGTACACTGATACTTTCGACGTGCTTTTCAAATATGTTAATATGCATTTGGTGGCTACGTCTCCTATTGTTAATAAAGTTTCTAAGCTTTAGTGTTTGTCGGTTCTTAATCTTGTCCAAAAATTTCTAGGTCAATGATCATCTTATTTTTGTTACTTGTTTTCTGCATGATAAATGTTTTAGCTTTGCAGGTGTTTATGGTGGTAACACATGTTGAACATTGGCTTTGATGTCTCCAAATCTATGTGGATTGCTTGAAGACTTTGATGATGGGTTTCTGGGTGTGTTTTGGGTAGTTTGAATTTGTAATCCACTCTTAGAGTTGATCCAAGGTTATTTGATTTTAATCGTTTTGAAAAAGATATGTTTTCAAATAGAAGCAGAAAAACAACCTGTTAATTTCTCGTTTTAATCGGTTGTTTTTCTCTCAGCTTGTTTGAAGGGTTTTTAAACTATTTGACTTTGGTTGACTTTGTTGTAAAACTAATTCAGTCGGTTATTCCGAAAAATCAACTGACTGTTTTTTGAAAATTCTTAAGAGAATTTAGTTTAACTAATTCAATCTATTTTTGTTTGTTTTCAAACTGATTTTGCTTTTGCATTAAATGTTTTTAACAACTGATTGGAGTATAAATAAGTGGTTATACGCTCCTGGTTCTTTTGGATTCATATTAACACTTTCAAAATCAGTTTTTCCAAGATTGCTTAAGGCTTTGGATTTTTTGCTAAGAGTGGAATAAGACTGTTGTGTATTATTTCAATCCAATTTGTGATTGTATCAGGTGTATTATATTCCTTTCTCTCTTTGATTTCTATTTCTGTAAAGATCTGGTGTTGCACAGAGTCAGAGAGGGTTCTGATTTGTGTTGTGTTGTAGCCAAAGGAAGTGAATGTTCTTGAGGGGTTCAAGATCACTTCTTTGGTGTGTGTGTGTGTGTAATTTGTAATTTGTTGTTGGTTACATAGTGGAATACCCAGTGGTTTCTGGGGACTAGATGTAGCTCTTGGTGAAGAGTGAACCAGTATAAACATTCTATGTGAATCTCTCTATCTTTACACTCTTTAAACTGCTTTAACTTTGTTTTTATAAAGTGTTGATAAAAACAACCGATTGTCAAAACAACCGGTTGATTTTCTGCTTCAAGCTTAAAAACAGTTTTATATTTGGCTGGACAAATTTTCCATTGATTAATTCTTCATAGCCTTTCACTTTACCTTCAATACTTGCGAAAATATTTCAAAAACAATTTACCCCCCCCCCCCCCCCCCCCCCCCGTTTTAGTCTTATAATCCTAACAACACATACTTGGCTAAACGATTTTTCTAGAGGGATCTTAGTTCCTTCATACGGCCTTGGTGTATTCTGGGAGATTTTAAAGTTGTGCTCTCGGCGGATGACTGTAAAGGGGGGGGTGACTCTTAATCAGGTTTCTTGTAATGAATTCCTTTATTGAATTAATACTAATGATCTTTCTTGTATGCCTTTTACTGGATCTTGTTATACTTGGTGTAATGGAAGGAGAGGGTTGCATAGAATTCATAGAAGAATGGATAGGGCTTTATGTAATGCATAAAATATTTCAAAAACAATTTACCCCCCCCCCCCCCTTGTTTTAGTCTTATAATCCAAACAACACATACTTGGCTAGACGATTTTTCTGGAGGGATCTTAGTTCCTTCATAGGGCCTTGGTGTATTCTGGGAGATTTTAAAGTTGTGCTCTCGGCGGATGACTGTAAAGGGGGGGTGACTCTTAATCAGGTTTCTTGTAATGAATTCCTTTATTGGATTAATACTAATGATCTTTTTTGTATGCCTTTTACTGGATCTTGTTCTACTTGGTGTAATGGAAGGAGAGGATTGCATAGAATTCATAGAAGAATGGATAGGGCTTTATGTAATGCATAAAATATTTCAAAAACAATTTACCCCCCCCCCCCCCCTTCTTGTTTTAGTCTTATAATCCTAACAACACATACTTGGCTAGATGATTTTTCTGGAGGGATCTTAGTTCCTTCATAGGGCCTTGGTGTATTCTGGGAGATTTTAAAGTTGTGCTCTCGACGGATGACTGTAAAGGGGGGGGTGAATTTTAATCAGGTTTCTTGTAATGAATTCCTTTATTGGATTAATACTAATGATCTTTCTTGTGTGCCTTTTACTAGATCTTGTTATACTTGGTGTAATGGAAGGAGAGGGTTGCATAGAATTCATAGAAGAATGGATAGGGCTTTATGTAATGGAGTGTGTCTGGATGAATGAGATTCTTGTACTTATCAGGTTCTTGTTAAAAACTGTTCTAATCATTCCTCTATTCGTGCTAGTCTTGCAAGTAATTCTTTGATGAAGGTTAGCAATTTTCGTTTCTTTTCTATGTGGCTTCAGTTCACTTTGTGTCTAAAGTTTATTCATGATTCTTGGGCTAATAAGGTTGTTGGTAGTCCTGTGTTTATTTTGCAACAAAAGGTTGAAAATTGAGCTTTGAGACTAGAATAAAAAAAAAAATTGGTAATGTTCACAATGCAATTCTTCTTAAGTAGTGTCTCCTCCTTGGTATTCAACAAAACTTAGAAACTACTAGTTTGTCTGATATTGATGGGCGTCTCTGTCAAGAAAAGATTGCTAAGAGGAGCTTGATCATGCTCTTCACTGTCAATATTTGTTTTGGAAAGAAAGGGCTAAGATGTTATGGTTCAAAGATGGAGATTGAAATACTGCATTTTTTCATGCTATGGTCTTAAGGAGAAATAATTCTAGTGGGATTCATCGTCTACGGATTGATAATGAGGTTACTGAGGATCCTAAACTCATTGATGATGATGATATTTTGGACTTTTATAAAAATATTTATGCTGAGTCTATTTCTAATGTTCTAGATACAAGTAAGATGGAAGATTTTATGGGTTTTTATATTCTTGAGCTAGTTTCCTTTGAGGAGAATATGATGTTAATTAAATGTCCTTATTTTTTGGAAATCAAGATTGTTGTTTTTAATCTTAATGGTAATAGTGTTCCTAGTCCTGATGGTTTTAGTGGTGTTTTCTATCATTCTTACTGAGACATTATTGGGACAAATGTTTGCAATGTTGTTCAACGGTTTTTTTAAACAAAAATGGGTTCTCCCTGGAATAAATAGTAATGTGGTATCTCTTATTCCTAAGATTCAGGGTGCTGACCCCATTATAGATTACAGGCCAATTGTTGTTGTTAATTTCAAATTTAAGATTATTTCCAAGATATTGGCGGATAGGCTTGCACTTGTGGCTGCTAGAATCATTTCTCCTAATCAATATGGGTTTGTGCAGGGTAGATAGATTCAGAATTGCATTGGTATTGCTTCTGAAGCTATTAACATGCTTTATAAAGTTCTTACACATGTGGCTTACAAAGTTTTGACACTCTGAGTTGAAAGTTCTTATTATTAGTTTTGACACGCTTGGGTTTTCACCCCTCGTTTGTCGGTTGGATTAGTACAATTCTCCGTTCAGCTATGCTTTCTATCAGAATAAATGGTAGTTTGGTGGGTTTTTTTTCCTTGCAGTAGAGGTGTCAACACAAAGTGATCCTTTGTCTCTACTTTTTTGTCTTGTAAAGGAAGTTTTTAGTAGAGGTATCTCTAAGCTTGTGAATGATAAGAAAATTTAGTCTGCAAGGTTATCTCACTCCCTCTCAAATTTTATATGTTGATGACATATTTGTTTTTTTGTAGGGGGATATTTAGTCTTTTAGAAATTTGAGTATTTTTCTTAAAACATATGGTGATTTTTCTGATCAATATGTTAATAAATCTAAAAGTAGTTTTTTCACCGTAGATAATTCTGCAAGATTTGTCACCATAATTCAACGTATTCTTTCTTGTAGTCATGGTTGTTTGCCTTTCAATTATTTAGGAGTGTCTATCTTTATTGGTGCTCCTAAGTGTCGATTTCTTCAACCTTTGGCTAATAAAGTCAAATTGAAGCTAGCATCTTGGAAAGGTAAATCTCTTAGCATGATGGATCAGATTCAGTTGGTCATTACAGTGATTACTGGATTTCTAGCTTATAGTTTTAATATGTATAAATGGCCTATTTCAATTCTTAACCAAGTTGAGCAGTGGTGTCGACATTTTATTTGAACTGGTGATATTTTGAAAAAAGGCATAGTCACCGTGAATTGGGATATGGTTTGTTCTCCTCTTGAGAATGGAGGTTTGAAGATTATTAATCTTCGTCATAAAAATAATGCATATCTTCTTAAGCTTGCTTGTAACTTTGCTTATAGCAACATGCCTTGGTGTTTGCTTTTGAAAGCCAGGATTCTTAAATCAAAATACGAGTTTAGAATGGTTTAGAGATCTTTATCTCTTTGGCTTGGAATTAAGCAGTTTTATTCTACTATACTTGATTATACTTCTTGGACTATTGGTACAGGTTCTTTTATTAGTTTCTGGAATGATAAATGGTGTTCTACTACTTCTTTAGCAAATATTGCAGTGTTATCTGCTAGCATTCTGAATACTGTCTCTCAGTTTTAGATAGGTTATGATTGGAATATTCTCTTATCTTTACTGCAGATGTCTCATTTTTTTAATCATATCATGGTTAGGGTGGGACATGATATTTTTAATTGGATTCTAGATGAGTCTGGTCGTTTCACTCTTAAATCGGCTAGGACTTTTTTCTTGGAACCAAAAGTTTCCTGTGGTTGGGGTAAATTCATTTGGTCTTTATCTATTCTGCCTTCCAAAACTCTAGTACTTTGGAAAGTTTTTCATAGGAGGCTCCCTACAAATCAACATATTCATAATAAAGGTTTGCATATATGTTCTATGTGTACGCTATGTGAAAAGCATGGTGAATCTATTCAACATTTATTTTTTGAATGTTCTAATGCTTTGCATATTTGGAGTTGGATTCGACAGATTTTTCTTACTTCTCATTTCTTTAATAAGGATGATCTTCTTTCTTTTATTAAGAGTGGTGATAGTCATTTGGTTAAATTGATTAAGCTTTGTTGTGATAACTTTTTCTATTTGAATGATATGGCATATGAGGAATTATGCTAGATTTCAAGATAAGATTGAGGTTTCTAGGGCTATTTCGGTAATTAAAGATTTAACTTGTCTAGTGGGAAATTTGTCTAAAGGTTCAATGAAGAATGATATGTTGAATTTCAACGTGATTGAGTTTTTTGGTATTAATACCCGTAGTGGTAAAGTTCTTTGTCCTCTGTTAGATGGGAGTTTCCTTCACCAGGTTGAGTTAAAATTAACACTGATGGGGCTGCTAGGGGTATCTTGGTCTTGCTACTTGTGGAGGTATTTTCTGTAGGAGTATGAGGGAGTTTATTGGTGCTTTCTTTGCGTTTCTTGAAGTTCAGACTACTATGGTTGCTGAGTTTTATGGAGTTATACATGTAATGGAGGAAACTCAAAAGATAGGTCTTACTAATTTCTGGCTTGAATTTGATTCTGCCTTGGTTTGTGATGCGTTTACTGCTATGAATAATGTTTTGTGGATGCTTCGTAATTGATGGAATACTTGTCTTAATTACTATGGGAAAATCAGGTTTAGGATTACTCATATTTTCATATTTTTCGTGAAGGAAATGCATGTGCGGATAAGTTGGTCAATTTAGAATTTATTCATAGAGAACCATTTCATTGGTATAATAGGCTTCCATCTAGTTTTTTCTTAGAATTCTTCATGAATAGGTATAGTCTACCTATGTATTTTTTTGTATTTTTTTAATAATATTTTTTTTATGTGATGACAAATGATGATTGTTACTTGAGGTGTCAACCTAGCCTAAGTGAGATGTCAAGTTGTATAATGTCTAACATGAAAGCTTTTATAAAAAAAATGCATAGATAACTAACTCAAACAATATACCTTACTTTGTCCTCAGTTTTTGATTTATAAATAAACGAAACAGTTGGTGCCATTCTAAGCTTGTCTTATGTCAGTGTTAGACTGGTGACAATGCATGAATTGCTACTTTCGCTTACTCTTTTAGACAAACAATATTTAATAACTACATTTTTCTGACAGAATTAAAAATGGCTTCAATTTTCCATACGTCGCCATGACAGTGACGAGGGTTTAGGAACATGAAGATATGGGGCGATGATCAAATGTAGGAAAACAGAAGATTAAACACGGTTTCTCTTTAACGTACTAGAAACAGAAATAGGTTTAAATATTTGAGAATCTTGCGACATTTCGTCAATCATATTTACGTATTTAACCAAACACGCTCTAATTATTTCGCTCATGATATGTTCAATATAGCCTTCAGCTTTTTATCCTTTTGCCATGATCCTAACACCATCATCCTTCCAAAGAAATCTGTGCCTCAGCCAGTAGTAACTACAAGAATGGAAAAAGTCGTACGAGGGGACAATAAGATGATGAATCCCCTTAGGAGTGTTCAATTGCTTTCTCTTCTCTCTTTTTTCTTTGTTTGCCTTCAAGGGTACAATAATTGATAATTGAAAACCACAATGATTAGTAAAGCACCAAGCAACCAACCATCAATTATGGGGAGACTTGAAAAGAGACTCTTAAGCAGAACCTTCCATCACAAACTAAGATAAACAAGTCTAATCTTTCATCAAATTGAACATTAGCATTGAACCCACCATTTTTTTCCTCTTCAAAAAGTATCCCATGGTTTAAGATTACAAAGAAAAGGCAACTACTACCAAGCTACAAATATTAGTTAGGTGAGCATGTACCTATCCTTCATTTAATGTTGATAATATATGTTACAAGCACTAACTGGATGTTGGGCCGGGGGACAACTTGGGGGAGTGGAAACTAGAGCAGCTTCCCACCTTTGAAGGGGACCTTTGAGTCTTGACCAGAGGAACCAATGACTGCACAACATCTGCCATGAGAGGACGATAATCTGCCTCTGGTTGCACACACATTGCGGCAATTGCAGCCACCTGCACAACCTCTTTCATAGAGTACTGTCCTTCTAGTGAAAGATCCATAATCTTGACAACCTTTTCTCTATCAGTCAAAAGAGGCAGAGCCTAACCACATCGCACATGCAAGTTTGTTAAAAAAAAGCTAGTGCTTAAATACGGTGTCGGATGAATTGAAAAACTGAAATACCAATTCATTAAATCAATTTAGAACTTGATTGGTGGAAAGAATTAGCAAACGCACCCAAGAAACAAGAACACCTTCTCCTGGAGGTCTCTTCATATCTACTGGCACTCGGCCAGTGAGCAGCTCTAAAAGTACAACACCATAACTGTACACATCTGATTTTGTGGTCAAATGCCCTGTTAGTGCATATCTGCACAAACAAACATTGAGAAACACATTAGTTTTTCATGAGGAATTATTTAAAGAAAATAACCAAAACAATGTAAAAACAAGGTAAGATTTGTACTCAGGGGCAACATATCCTTGGGTGCCCAAAACTCGAGTTGAAACATGTCCACCAGCTCTATCAGGTCCAAGCTTTGCCAATCCAAAATCAGAAACTTTGGCATGAAATTTCTTATCCAAGAGGATGTTACTGCTCTTAAAATCTCTGTGAATAACTGGGGGACTGACATGCTCATGAAGATATTCCAATCCCTTTGCAGCTTCAAGTGCTATTCTTAAGCGAGTTTCCCAATCCAACTTTACGGGTGTTATTATAGAATCTGAAAGAAAATTAATTCATGAAAACCAACTCAAACATACAAAATAACTAACAAAAAATAGCAAACATGGCTGCAGACACAACACTTTGGACATTTTATATTAAATAGTCCCCTGGTGAAAATTTTAAAAGAAAATAAGGGGAGAAAAAACAACATGACTCTTTATCTTGTAACGTCTTCAATAAGAGACAGCGAATCGAATAAAAAAAGATCAATACACCCCAAAAATATGGAATAAGAAACAATTATAACATTCTACTACAAATCATTGCAAAATTTTGTTTCATGGTTCAGATAATAAGCTTAATTCTTGCTCCAGGCTCTGGTTTATAATAGCTCAAATAGACAAATTAAGAATAGAAATTATTTTAAAACAAACTTTACGCCATAAATGACCCATCAAATATTTCCCTTTACAGTGTGTTCAATACACCTAGAGATTTAGAGGGAAGTATTGCAGCTTCAAGTAAACCTATTTAACACCCACTCCTGTTATAACAGATAAGACAACTCCTGTCTTTCCTGCCCAAGGGCTCTCTTCCCCTAAAAGAGAGACTAGAGGATGAGAAAAAACAATCAGGAGGTAAATCTCTCCTCTCTTGCAAGATTGTCAACTGTATATAAACTGACCAACTTAAGACCTTTCCTCAAAGAAGATCGCATATAAATTACTTATGCACCTACGAGCTATATATGTAAAATGTAGACATCTGAAAAAGCAGTAACAAAGCAAACATATAATGTAATTTAAGATTGAAATAACATGGTTATCACTTCAAGGCCACTGTCCAGATTGTGTAATATGCATGGAACAAAGTTCGATGTGTCACTTCTAACCCATAGTCATCACAAACTTTACAAGGGAAGAAAAAGCCTTGCAGAGAGAAGAAGTTCGGAAAAGAGAATGCAAAAGAGAGAATTTGGGGAAAATTATTTTCTTTGCTTATATGGACATGCCATTCAATCTTACACAACAAAAGAGAAGAAACTATGTAAGGAATCAGTTACTAAGAGAACCAAATGTAACAGTCAAACTGGGTACATGCTACCCAGACTGTTTCCAATCAATAATTTCATCAATTTAAATCAGATATTCAATACGGCAAGATTAACAGATTAATCTATCATCAAATATATTTCTAACTGAGAGTTGCTCATTCAAACTAGAAAAAGGTTCTAAGCAATTTTTCCTTGTTCCGGACCCTGTAGGGAGCAGATTAAGTATAGCAAAAGCCGAGATTGTTATATCAAAATTCAATAGACATATGATACATCCATCCCTTTACGAGGATGAGTCTGGACTAGTGTCTGTCAAGTACGAAAAGTTTTTGAAGTATCATATCATCCATTAGCAGCATTTTAAATTAGCAAAGAATAAAAGCTTTCTAGCAAATATATATTTCATAACTTACTGCTAACAGGATAAAGATGTTCCTGCAGTCCACCATTTGCCATAAATTCATACACCAGCAATTTATGATTACTATCAGAGCAGTACCCAAGCAATGCCAGCAGATATGGTGAATGCAACCGCCTTAGCAATTCCACCTACAGTAACATGTAAGCAACCAATTCAATTCAATTACCAAAATGAATTGGCTTCTAAAAGCTACTTAATTCATTGACAAGGCCAAAAAGAGTATGGTTTAAAAATTTAACTATTTTGATTATAGGGGAAATCAAACGCATAAACATGAAGAACAATGCATTCCTTTTCCCATTGTTTCTAGAAAAGAAACAATGCATTTCTAGATAAGAAGTAACAAACCTCTACTTTAAATTCTTCTTCCCCTTGCTTTCCTGCCTGATCCATGAATTTAATTGCAACTTTCCTGCCATTATTGAGCACTCCTCGGTAAACAAGTCCAAATCCACCATGACCAATGACATTCGACTTGCTAAAGCCCCCTGTAGCAGAATGCAGCTGCTTGAAAGTGAACACCTGAAGTCCTTTCTCGGCAATAACTTGCAGATTTGCAAAGTCACTATTCTCATTAAGGTTAGCGTCTTCAACTAATATAAAACCAAGCAAAATCTGTCAGTAACTGGGACCTCAATTTACTCAAGTAAAGTAGAAAAAAAGGAAAGATATAAAGGTTTAAAGTAAAAACACAGAAGTTACTTTCAAACCATTACTTTAAAATCTTGAAAGAAAGGGTAAAACATAATAACACTCAATGTACTCCCTTTTCCATTCTATTGAATACTCTCAAACAATATAGATGAGAATTAATTACACCCCGTAGAAAAAAAAATATAAATGAATATCAATGAACTGGCAGTATTAATTATTGCCTGCATTATACTTACTTTTTTTACAAGTGTAGAGATTGATATGTGATCATTAATTGAACTAATTAAATGAGAATACAAAGGAAAATAAGGATCAACTTGGCTTGAATAAGAAATTTCTATTTTCCTTCCTTGCTTTCACAAATAATTAAAAAAAAAATCATATTATTTTCACTTTGTTCAGTATTTTCGAACAGTTGTATAGAAAAAATGGTATTTTCACCATTGTCAAGTTTGTCAATAGTCATCTTTGTTGAGAACTGAAAACAGAATAAAAATAAGGCATCATTTCGTATTTATTTGTGAATCCATGAAAGGAAAACAGGAACAGTCTTTTCTTTTTAAACCGAACAGGTCTAACGTATCCGGTTTGATATGCGAACTCCACCAAATTTGAAGACAAGAAAGGAGCACGTATAAACAGTAAAAACAACAAACATACAGTTCCAACATAAATCTATCAACAGAACGCCCACGTCTTGCATTAGTCAAATTCTCCATTTTAATCTAAACCTACATGAAACACAACTAACCCCAACCCCTCCATAAAAAAATCACTAATTTTTCTGACAAAAAAAATTCATAAATAACACAATTTTTACCAAAATTTCCACTAGGCCAAAATCCAGGAGGGGGAAAAACACAAAACGAGCAAAATCTCAATCAAACCAGAATAAAACAGCACATGAGAGATATCACAGCCTAGTATCAATGGCACTAAATCTAACACTTCCCTTCAATCAGACGAAACTACACCGTAATCAAAACTAACCTCCACATGACAATAAATTATTACATAGTCCTCCCAAACCACCACCTGAGAAGTCTTCATGTGTCAGGTCTTTAAATTTACAAATTTACATAAAAGAATTAACAACAATAAATCACACGTCACCTAAAGACTATTTTTTTCATAAACTGAAAAACTCAAATTGTATAATAAATTCCCCTACAAGACACCTAGATGAATGTTATTAATTTTTTTCATAAACTGAAAAACTCAACTGCATGTTAGTACAGATTGGTCAGCAACAGTTCCATCGAATAATTTGTGGCGTTTGCAAATGAATAGAAAGCAAACATTGAAGTTCGGTACATTTCCGAAAGAGAGCCAAACCTTTTTTGAGGCTTTTGCGGCGGTTGGAGACCTTGTTGAGGATGTAGCAGTAGTAAGCAAAGGCAACGAGCAAGGCAAAGACGGCGAGGGAAGCGAGGACAATAATGGCGATGAGTGCAATCTTGGCCTTCCTTCTGTAGCCGTAATCTTCGTCCATTTCGATTTTTCTGAGGAGCAAAAACCCTAACCCTAGAAATTAAGCATAGTGGCAATGCGAGAAAAAGCGAGAATGGTTAAAAAGCTGTGTCGGAGCTTCGAAGTTGGAAGACACACTCTGACTTGGCTCACTCTCCCTCCCTCTGCCCTTTTTTTTCTCTGCCGCGTATAATGCTGTTACTGACTTTTCTCTTTTGCATCTTCCACCCTCAACTTCTTGCAATTTGCGTTTCCACCACCAACTTATTTTACACTATTTTCATTTTTCCCCTGCATAAGAATAGTTTTTAAATCCTTTAACAAAACATTTTCTATTAATTCACTTATTTATTAGGTTAAATACATTTTTTTATGAAATTGGATCAAATTAGTTCACTTAATACTTTTTTTCTAAAATGTTAACAAACATCTACAATGTCGGTTTGGAAAAGAGAATAGAAAAAAAAATCTATAAATTAACTATTTTTTTAGTGTTTATAATTTCTTAAATTTTACTTTTTTCAGTAACTATTTTTTTAATTCAAATAACTAATAATAATAATAAAAATCACATATACAATAAATAAATTACCAAACAATAACATTACTAAAGGAATTGTATTTTTTTTGTGTGTGCATAATTTTTTACAATTTTGTTTGAGTACCTATTTTTTAAATTCAAATAATTATCTAAAATAAAAATAAAAATCATATACACAATAAAATATTACATATAATAAAACCATAAAAATTATTTATTTTGTAATTACTTCTTATGATTTTTTTATAATTTAATAATATATTATTATTTCAATATTTATTATAATATTAATAAAATTTTATCAAAATAAAAAGGTGAACTACATATGCTTACATGTTTCTACTAGTAAAATAAATAAATAAATGATTTTATTTAAATCAAGAGAGAAAATAGAAACATAAAAAAGGAAAAAGAAAGTTTATAAGGGTAGGTAATTAATTACCTTGGTAGAAGTAAAATTAAATATTACTTGTTTTTTTTATACAATATCTAAATTATGCTTAGTGTAATATTATGTAAATTTAAAGATGCAAATTTGATAAATTTGCAAGGACATGTTTGATAAACTTGTATGTGACCTTAACTTTTTCAACAAGTCCAAATTTCTAGAAAGTGAATGATTTTTATTTTTTTTTGTCTCATTATTTAATTTTTTTTATCAAGTCTATAGACACAAAATCCCACAATTACCTTGAAGTCATCCTCTTCAAAAACAGTGACATATAAAAAATGTAAAATAAAAGTAGAAAGTGAATAAATATTTGAAGAGAAATCAGATTATTACAATGGAGCAAGCCTTTTTGGATTTTGTTTATATTAAAAATCTGAGATAATATATTGTTTAGATAAAAAGGAAAAGGTGTAAAAAGGGGAAAGATGAGGGACATAAGAATGCAAATGGAAAGAAATATGAGGCCGGCAGCTTTGATTGGAGTGAGAAGATTGAAGAGTGTTAATGCCATTTACTTAATTCAAATAGGACAAAGTTTGGCCATTCATTGCTTTGGTTTTGGGTCTCAATCTCACTTCACTCCATCATAACATCACCCTCATTAATACCATAACCTTTCAAAAACAAAACCTTCTCATCTCTTAGTAAATAAATGCCACCTGCATGGCTGCATGTGGGAACCCATTTTCAAAGTTTTAACTTGTTATTCTTATATTAATTATACATATTTGTACTATGTGGGCAAAATGTCTTTCCCTTAAACCCTAAAACCACAAATTATAATTTCATTATACGAAGTACCATTCACTGAATCACTACATTAACATATATAATTAAGTATTATTTATTAAATTAATGAGGATTTAATAGTAGTATTAATGTAGGTTGATGATCATATTTAGATTAAGCTACATATTTAATAATTATGTAATATCAATATTAATTTGAGTTTCAAAAAATATTTTATATACTTTGATATGTGCTATTTACTAAGATTAAACTTTAATCTTAACTCAACTTTATGATTTATAAAGTAGAGTTTGTATACATTTATATACTTTAAAATGTTGTTATCTCTAGTAGATGTTAAATCTCTAACACATCTTCACGTCAAGGCTTTCAACTTGTGTTTGTGACTATATAATGGATAGTTTGATAATAATCCAATAGCAGATAATCTGATAAGTCCAACAAACTTTTAATAGGATAAATTTTAAATTGTTTTGATATTATATTAAATATTATATTAAAAAATAAACTTTAAATTTAACTTAACTTTATAGAATCGATTAATAAAATTAAGTTAACATTCAGTTATATATTATGAATTATATAATATAAAATTTTTTTTATCTCTAATCAAAGTGAAATTTCGAATCAAGATTGACTGTAGATAAACAAAACTTCTCTAAGGAGAGATTCTCTATTCATATAGAAAAAATATTAAAATTCTATTGTTTTGCATTTTTAAATTTCATTTGAATACATTCATAATTCACCTTCAGTTTAAACAAAAATGGGAGGAACGAGGCGTTGAGTGATGAAGAGAAGAAAACAAGAAAGTAGTGTTTGGAATGATCGGCAAATGCTTTAGAGAGATTCCTTCATGGCCCAGAGGCCTGCAGTATAGCAATTGACTTACTCTTTGGAACTCTCATAAGTTGATGATGGTTGAATGATGAAAATAAGTTTAAATTTTGTTATTTGTATAAATAAATAAAATGAGAAAATAAAATAAATATTAAGGATGTGATAAGGGATTAACCTGACAGTTTTTTTCTACTTTTTATATTCATGCATGCAAAATATTAAAATAAAAAAAAAATACTAGTCCCGATTATTATAATTTTTTATTTTTGAAAGATTAAAATGTACTGTAATTTAAATTTTAAATTAGGTTTCAATTATTAATTATAATTAAATAACTATATATATATATATATATCTCTTTTTTCCATTTATTTAATCAGATAAATTAATTAAGTAAGTAATTAATTAAGACTTATAAAATACTTAATTAAGTGAATTTTTCATATATATTCTCTTAAAAATAATAAGCGTATTTTTATTGGTTAAGGAAGAGGTGGGGCTAAATATATCAATATCGGATTGTCCATTTTAGCCCTAAAAATAATTGATTTCCTTTTCATGTTATGAATGAATTTTTTGAACTATAGGTGGTCGTTTCATTCAACTTTTTATTATTCTTATTATTTAAAGTTAGTGGTTATTAAATTTGAGAAAATTTACTAATTTTTTATTAAAAATTAATAAAATTCATAACTTAAATTTATAATATTATGATATTTAATTTATAAAAAAAATCATAACTTTTTGTTATAAATTACAAGAAATTAGCAGTTTATCGACGAAAATTTGTTGATGGAAATGGTCCATCAAAAAGTTAAACAGAAACGACAAAATGATTTACAAATATTTATGACTAATAGAACAATTTCTTAGAACAAAATTCTTATTTTGTATGGTAAACTCGTCAAAATTATTATTATATCCACCTGTAAGTTGGTTTGGTCAAAATAATATATAAATATTAAAATAAGACGGTTTAATGAATTATTACTTAGAAAATTAATATTTAATTGTATATAATTATTTTAAAAAGATATTATTATATTTATATAATGAACAAAAATACTGATTAAATTTTTTATTTATTTGATGTAGTAGAAATTAAAATATATTTGTATTGTAATTTTATAATAAATAAAATTTATTATTAATTAAGTAAAATTTTAAATTCTTATTGTTAGTAGTATAAATTTTTTATTAATAAATATAATATTATTTTAATATTAAAAAATTTATTATTACTTTAAAAAAGTTAATTATTTTTGTTCTTGTCGGCTGACCTAGTTTGGATCTGGTAGGTGGATTTCGGACATTCCTTCAGCTACTGTTTTTAGATGTTTAGAATTTTTAGTGAGGGGAGCTCCACCTGTAGATCAGACTTCGATGATCAAGTCAGTGAAAGCATATAATATTAGTGTGGGTAGTGTATATGGAATAACACTTACATTTGTTTAGGGTCTTGAGGCCCTTTTATAGTACTCATAGTTCCTTCTTTTAGAAATTGACAACCATAAAGATATTTTGTTAATATATCCCCTTTATTTATAGGGGAGTTGGCAGAGCATTATCTCTTACTATTTTTATCTTTATATGCCTAACTTATTTTAGTTATATTTTTAGTTATTTAATATATATTTTGCCAATTGTTTGGGTCGACTTCTTAACACATTACCAAGTCAACCCTCCCCCACGCCATTGGGTCATTTATCAGTTTGGGCCGAACTAAGTACCTTATCCTCTTAGACCAATCGCGCTAGAGTAGCACGCTTAAGTGCTCGGTCGGGCCCCGAGCATGTCCGATCAATACACAGCCCCCAGCCTCGAGTCGAGCAGAGCGATTAAATGTCGGAAAAGACATTAAGTCAGAGAGTAGGTGGTTCATAGCATTCGAGGCATTGCTTGATGGGACGACTTTTTGATAGCCTTTAATGGTGCTTACACATGGCCCATGATCAACAGTTTAAAACACTCTTCGTTTCAAAAAAACCTTGTTTAACTTTGAAACTCTGAGAAACCCCGTCTATTCTCTATTGTTTCTCTTCCGTTGAGACTCAGAGAGATAAGAAAGAAAACCTTTTCCTGCACCGTCGTGCCCCTCCGTGAACCACTGTGAACCAGGTACATTTTCTCAATCCTGTCCAAATAGTAGAACTTCATACCATGCTTCTTCATGTGTTGCCTGATTTACATGATGCCTGTGCTGAACTGTTTCTCGTACTTGTATATTTGCTTGTGTTTTAGTTGTTTTTTAGATGGATTATGCCTTTGCTTACCCTTGGGCCAAAACAAAATTACTTAGAGAAACGTTTGTTTACACCACTCGCCTAAAAATTAGAGAGTTGAGGGAATCGAGGGGTGGCCTAAACAAAAAAGATGAAAGTTTAGTGAAAGTGGTAGTGTGTAGAGAGGGTGAACTGGTATGTTGTGATGAGTCCTCGAACCCTGATGGACCCTTTCTTTTCTTCTACGCCACATTTTTTACCAAAGTTCTGTTACGTCTTCCTTTTTCTATTTTTGAATAAGAATTACTAACTGAGCTAAACGTAGCTCTTGCCCAGTTGCATCTGAACAGCTGGGCATTTATCCAAGCTTTCATCATTTTGTGCTCCCAACTCGGTATTTCGCAGACTGTGGAGGTATTCTTTTATTTCTTTGAGTTAAAACAGTCTGGTCGCCAGTTATGGTCTTCCTTGAATGGTGCTTCTGGGAGAGGTCTGCCTACCCTCTTCCAATCTTCTTATAAAAGTTTTAAAGGTCGATTCTTTAAGGTTCGTGCCTCAGCTGGAGACCCATCTTTGCTAGATGGCTTCCCCTTATACTAGTCGCCCAACCCTCGTTACCAAAGTGCTTGGTGCCTTGAAGATTTGTCCCCAAGGGAGCGAGGTATTTGTCAATTCCTGGAAAACCTCAAAGTCGTTTTTGACACGTCAACCAACGCTTTTGGCGAAAGAATACCTTTCGGGTTCTCTCAAAGCCTATATTGGTATATAATCTTTCTAGCCTTAGCTTTTAAGAAATTCTTGGGACTTGTGGACTCTAAAAATAACTTTCTTGTTTGTTTCATAAAGAGTATGCTTTCTTCAATAAGCAAGACTGAGCTGGCCAAACGTGCTAGGCGGATGAGGGCAACCAAGGATACCTTAACGTCGAAAGAGGTTGCTCCCACTGGTGTCGTTTTAGTACAATTTGAGCAAGACGAATGCACGGCTTCCGACCCTGTTTTAAAAGAAAGAGATTAGAGATTGCCCCTCCCTCCGACCACTCTCACTCGGATGGTCAAGCTCCAAACCAGGAGGTGCTAACAGTCCAAGAATGTGAAGTCGTAGAAAGCTCCAAAGGAAAAAGTTTGTGGGATCCGACCTTTGACGTCTCGACCCACTTCAACTCGTGTTTCCTACTGGCCGAGGATAGAGCAAGACTAGAGAGTTATGAAGAAGATTGACTTCGCCATGACTCCAAAAACCTTCTTGCCCAAGCAATTGCCATGGGGTGCTTGCCCGATGTTAAAGTGGAGGAGCGAAAGGAGGCTGAGATAGGAAAGCTCGACAGATTATTGAGCTCCAATAGGAGACCGAGAGCCTTCATGTCGAGGTTGACCATTTACGCTCTAACTTGTCTTGCAAAACTCGGGAGGGGCTTGCGATGAGTATATAAAAAACCAACTTAGCTGAAAAGGTTAACACTTTGGAGAAAAAGATGGGAGAGGAAGAGGAGATGGCTCGCAAAGAGGCCGAGCTTTCGAAGACTATTAACACACTGAAAGATGATGCGACTCAGCCATATATCGTCAGCTTTGATGGCGCCATGGAACAAGTAGCCATTGTTCATCCTTCAATGGATTTCTCCACACCAAGCCATGCAAAACAATAGTCGACGAGAAGCTTGTTGGGGAATCTTAATTACTTTTACTAATTTCAAAATTTATGAACAATGCTTACTTTATATGTGTATTTGACATTTTGACCTAGATAATACTTTAAGGTATTAATTGCTTCGTATATTTTAAGCTTATGACTACCTTAGCTACGCCTTTTATCATGTCGACAACTTTGCCTATTAACATAATGAACACGATATACTAAAACTTAGAAAGTAAGTTTTCTTAGGTACTAAGCATAACACGACTAAGAAAATTATAAATTCCTGGCCAAAATTTGGATAGAGTGCCTAAGATGATGGGGATGTCTCCTAGTTAACAAGTTAGGTCGTCGTTGGGGTACCCCTCTAGGGTCAGTCGAATTATTTGGTATCTCTGAGTTGATCCGTCTTTCGTTGTTAGTCAATTTGATATGTAGATAATGTTCTTGCACAGATGGTTGGACCTTAGGGTTCGTTCAAAACCAATATGTGTAAACGATGTCGTCAAGTCAGTCTTACCTTCAAGGTTCGACTAGAACGATGTGTAAAACCTAATTTTATCGAGTTAGTTCGACCTTAGGGTTCGGCTAAACGATGTGTAGAGAATAACATTATCAGGTTAGTCTTTCCTTAGGGTTCGGCTAAACGATGTTTAGAAAATAACGTCACTGAGTTAGTCCGACCTTAGGGTTGGCAAAAACAATATGTAGAAATACGATGTTATCGAGCTGGTCCGATCTTAGGAATCGGCCAAGTCGATATATAGAAATACGATGTTACCGAGTTGGTCCGATCTTAGGATTCGACCAAGTCGAACAAAAAATCTTTCTTGCTGGCAAAAATGTTTATTAAAGGGTGACCTCATTAAAAACCCCTTTCAGGGAAAAAAAGAGTATCACCGTAAAGAATGTAAATTATTCATGTGCAGAGCATAATAAGTAAAAGTACTTTAACTAAAGTAAAATTTGAGATTTGTTGCATTCTGGGTTCGGAGAATGGGACCTCCATGCAGAGTTTCTAGTCGATAGGCTCCCATTCCGAGCACTTCAACCACTCAATAGAGGCCTGTCCACTTTGGAGACAGTTTGTTCTCAATTTGATAAGGGTGAGCTTTTTGGAGCACTAAATCCAAGACTCTGAATTGTCTGTGGTTCATCCTAGTTTTGTATTTCAAATCCACTCTTCTTTTTAGTGCTTCATAGTTCACTCGCGCTCGTTCACACACCTCCTCAAGTAAATCCAAATTCAATCTTCTTCCCTCATTGGAACTTTCAGAGGTGAATTTCTGGAATCTTGATGAGTCTTCTAATGTCTCTACAAAAATTATAGCATTTATCCAGATACTAGGTTAAAAGGTGCTTCCCTCATTGTGGATTGGGGAGTGGTGTGATAGGACCACAATATCCTAGGGACCTCCTCTGACCATCCTCCCTTAGCCTTTTTGAGTCTTCTCCTCAATCCTCTTAGCAACACTCTATTGGATGATTCAGCCTGACCATTGGTCTGGGGGTGCTCTATAAAGGCGAATACTTGTTTGATCCCTAACTCCTGACCCAAACCTCCAAGCTGGCGACTAGCAAATTGAGTCCCATTGTTTGATACTAAATGTCGATGTATGCCAAACCGACATATAACATTTTTCAATACGAAATGTCAAACTTTTTGGGCAGTTAATTGAGCAATTGGTTCAGCCTTGATCCACTTGGTGAAGTACTTAATAGTGACAACCAAGTATTTCATCTGGCGAGTGACCAGGGGAAAAGGCCCCAAAATGTCAATTCCCCAGGTATGGAAAGGTCATGGGTTGGAGATTGAATGTAGCACCTCAGGAGGTGAATGACTCCAGTCGGCATGTTTTTGGCATTGTTCGCACCTTTTCACATACTTCATGCAGTCCTCTTTTATTGTTGGCCAATAATATCCTGCTTGGATCGTCTTCAAAGATAAAGCTTGTTCGCCAATGTGGCTTCCGCATATGCCCTCATAAAGCTCAAACATCACTCAAACGCATTGATCGCCACTTATGCAGGTGAGAAGCAGGTGTGTGAAACCATATCGGAGTAAGTGTTCGTTCACCATGGTATACCGACTTGCATTCTTTTTGACAATCTTGGCCTTTGTGGGGTCAAAAGGGAGTAGCCCATCTGCCAGGTACCAAGTATATGATGTCATCAAGGTCTCTATGTAGGCGACCTGCATAACATCGAGGTTGTTCCCATCATATAATTCACGCACGGTTACCCTTGGTCTTTTTCAGAGTTTCCTAGATGACAGACTGATGCCTTTCTCCTTTTCCCGAGCTTTCCAGTTTGGACAACAAGTCTACTTGGGAGTTTTGTCCCCTAGGAACGTGAACGAGGTCAAAAGTAGAAAAAACTTCTTTCAAAATTCTAACATACCTGAGATAGGAAGCTAAGTGTGGGTCTTTGGCCTGGTATTCTTCGGACACTTGTCTTGTTATGAGTAGTGAATCGCTTTTTGCTAACAAGTGGCAAGTTCCTAGCTTTTTTGCTAGCAACATCCCTGCTATTAGGGCCTCGTACTCAGCCTGATTATTACTCGCTTTAAACACGAACTAGAGAGACTGCTCGATTAGAACGTCATTCGACCCTTCCAGAATGATGCCAACTCCACTGCCCTATAAGTTGGATGAACCATCGATGAAGAGGACCTAAAGGGATTTTTCGAGGTTAGGCTTGAAGTCTTTGGGTGCGAGTTCGGTCAAGAAATCTGTAGATACCTACCCCTTAATCAGCTCACGTGGCTCGTAGTGTATATCGAACTCCATAGTTCTATGGCCCAACGTACCATTCTCCCAACAATATCAGGCTTCTGGAGAACCTTTTGGAGAGGAAGGTCTGTCATCACCACCACCGTAAAACTCTGGAAATAATGCCTCAGCGGCCTAGTTGTAACCACTACTACGAAAGTTGTTTTTTTGATAGTTTGGTATCTGACCTTCGCCCCCTACAATACCTTACTAACAAAGTATACTTCCTTTTGAGTCTTTCCTTCTTCTTGTAAGATAATCGAGCTTATAGTTCGGTCAGTAACCTAAAAAGTACAATCGTAGAGGAAGCGTTAGGGGTATGCTTTCTAAGTATTGGCGGCTTGGCCAAATATTCCTTTAATTTGGTGAAATCTTCCTCGCGTTCTTCAGTCCACATAAAATGGTTATTCTTTTTTAGACACTGGAAATACAAATACCCTTTATCGCCACTGGCAGATAGGAAACGAGAGAGAGCGACCATGCACCCTGTTAACCTCTACACTTCCTTTACGTTGGTTGGGCTTCTCATCACATTTGTTAGGATTTGCTTTGATTCCTCTTTCAGTTAACAATAAATCGAGGAACCTCCATGCTTGTACTCCGAAAACACATTTTTTGGGATTAAGTTTTAAATTACGCACCCTTATAGTGGCGAACAATTCCTCCAAGTCTAACATATGTTCACTTGCCTTCACCGAAGTGACCACCATGTCGTCCACATACGCTTGTACATTCCATCCAAGCATTGGTGATAGAATCCGGTCCATGAGCCTTTGATAGGTCACCCCTGCTTTCTTTAAACCGAAAGGCATGACCTTGTAACACTAACTGGTTGTTTCGATCATGAAAGTCATTTTACACTAGTCTTTTGGATTCATCCGGATTTGATTGTATCCTGAAAAAGCGTCCAAGAAACTCAGTAGACCACACCCTGAGGCGTTATCTACCAATGAGTCTATGTTCGGCAAAGGGCAGGGATCTTTGAGACAAGCTTTATTGAGGTCGGTGAAATCGACGCACATTCTCCACTTCCCACTTGCTTTTTTGACCATGACGACGCTTGCCCACCACTCAAGGTATTGGATTTTCCGGATGTGGTCAACTACGAGGAGTTTTTGAGTCCTCTCGGATGGCGAGGCACTTCTCCTCACTAAGTTTTCTCCTTCTCTGGATGACAGGCTTGACCTTCTCATCTATGGTGAGATGGTGACACAAAAAATCTAGATTAATCCCCTACATGTCAACTAACGACCACGCAAAAGCACTCGGGTCTTTTGAAATGACTCCTGTGATTTTTTCCTTCAACACTTTATGTAATGAAGCCCCGAGCTTGAACTTCTTCTCGTTGATTTAATATGGTAAGAGGAGGGTATTGCTCCCAGTCTGTTTAAAAATGGTCGCCCCAAAAGAAAGTTATAAGCAGAGGGTGTATTAACTATTATTTATTTTACCGTGATAGTCGTGGCCACACTTTCATTCGAGAAGGTAGTTCGGAGCTCGGCATACCCCAAACTTCCACTTAATCTCTCGTAAAACCCACCAAGCAACCGTCATAGGGTCTTAACTGATCTAGAGGTATATGCTGCCCCAAAAACATCTACCAAAACATCACATCGACCGAACTGATGTGGTCCACAAGAACCTTGTGTACATTTCGACCCATGGTAATAACCGAGATAACTATGGGATCTTCCTCTTCAGGAAAAAAATGTCCCCAGAATCCGACATTGTGAAATAGATGGGGGATTGGACTTAGGTTGGGCTTTTCGCTCTCCAGGGTCATTACTGCTCGAGCGTAACATTTTCGGCTGGATGCCAAAGTCCCTCCCCCAGAGAATCCTTCCGTAATTGTGTTGAAGTCACCCAAGATAGGAGCCTCATGGTTTGTTGTGTTTAATGAGTTTTCTTTCTTTCCTTTCTATGCTTCATCGTTAACACACCTGGAAAAAAATCCCTTATTTACCAACTTCGTGAGTTGGTAGGATAATGTGAGACATTGCTTAGTGTCGTGACCTCGGACACGATGGAATTCGCACCAATCGCCTTTTCTTCCGCCCAGAACTCGTTCTGTCTTCTTCGAGAAACGCAAATTTTTCGCCACATCCTCTTTGGTGATAAGCATTTTGTACGAAGTTTGGAACTACTGCTTGGGCACCTTATCGTCTATTCATCCCTTCGTGTCGTCCTTTTTCTCAACATAAGGGACGTACCTCTGGCCGACCGCTGACTCGTAGAAGGTTCGGTGTTCCTTTAGCGGTGCTCTCGTTCGGGCTCCTTGTATCGTCCTTGCTTGGGCTTTGAGTTGCCATGTTTCACTATTATTGCCTCATTTGCTTCTATATGAGCGACTGCCCTTTCTCTGACCTCGGTCATCGACTCGGCTCGGTTTCGTATGAGCGAGTTGCTAAAAGGGCTTGCCCACATGATGTGAATTGATTTTAGGATTGTTCATTTTATGGTGTGGCACTTTACTCGGATTGAGATTTTAGGAATTTAAGAGTGAAGATCTTAGGAAAATCCCCACTAGACATTAACTTAACCAAGTGGTTAAGTAGATGTGAAGGTTCATTTCACAAAGGCAAAAGGAAAACATAATTATAAGGTGAAAATGATGCTAGAAGGTGCGGAATTAAAGAACCAGGAAAAGAAACCAAAATAGAATTGTTGAATGGAAACAAGGAGAACCAAACAAGAACATGATACAAAGAGTAAAAATGGAATGACAATGGAAGAATAGATGAAGGAAAAAGAAAGCTTATGTGATGGATTTGAGAAGTGGAACACGCCACTTGGAGTGTGATTGGCCTCCAAGATAAGTGATGATAGCCACCACTTGAGAGCTCTCAATACTCACAAGATAAGACCTAAATGCTAAGAGGAATTCAAACCTCACTAACACCTCACACAATTTGTGTAGAGTAACTCTTCTTCTATTTCAACTTGTAAAATACACTAGGTACACCTCCTATTTATAGGTGAAGAAGCCTTGGAGAACAAGCTAAAGGTGTAGGATGGGAAAAGGGAAAAAATGGCCAGCCTTGGGGTTTGACTAAGCCAAACCCGCATCCTAGGTTTGTCCTTCTAGAAACTAGGTCAAAATGTCTTCCAAAAGGGCTAGGAACAAGCTAAAATGTTGCCCACACCCCCTATTATGCTAAAGGTACCTTATTCTAGCCTATATTTGCTATTTGGACCCCCAAAGTGAGCCCAAAATTATTTACAACATTTTTTAATCATTAAGTAGACTAGCAGGAAGAACTTTAGATGCTCTGGTCTTTGTCCAATTCTCCCTCTGGTGAGATCTCCACTTGTATGTTGAGATGACTTCTCATAGTATAAAGCATCCTTGGTCATCTTCTTGTGGGCTTGGTTTGCATCATGCCCCCCAGGTTTGAGAGAATTCAACCTCGAGTTTAGAACTCCTGAGATAACATAGTCAGTCGGCTCACATATAAGATAGTGCAAGGAGTTGGATGTGAACTAGATTGATGTTCCTTAAGCTTGGGGAGTTCAAAAGATGGGCCTCTATATACAGACCTGGTTGGAAAGAGTTTTTGGGAATGACAAATCTTTTGGAAGAAAATCCTCTTAAAAGGTGGAAACCTTTAGGAGGTGTTTGAAAGTCATTCCTAACATTCTTTAACAAAGATGGTGTGTATGTAGAAACCTTTGGTAATGAAAAAGATAAGGAAGAAGGACACCTCGGAGGTGTAATTTGTAGCATGGCTCGAGTCAACATGATTGCTTTAGTGGTGGAAGATGATATGTTGTGACTCGGTTTATCTTTTCTTGCTTTCTCTTTTTCATTTTCTCTTTTGGTTTTTATTTTTAATTGGTCCTCATGAACCTCTTTGGGAGAGAGAGGTTTTAAGATAACCTTGTGCCCTTGGAAGGTAAAAGTCATTTTGTTGGTTAGGCCATCATGTAGAACGTGTCTATCATATTGTCATGGCCTTCCTAAAAGAATATGTGTTGCTTCCATTGGCACAACATCACATAAAACCTCATCTTTATACTTTCCTATAGCAAAATTTATGAGGACTTGTTTATTAACCATGATTTCTCCTTCGGCATTAAGCCATTGTAGTTTATAGGGCTTTGTATGAGAGATAGTGGGTAAACCAAGCTTCTTCACTACTCTTGTATTTACCACATTAGCACAACTACCCCCATCTATTATCATGGAACATAACTTGTTGTTAATAAGGTAGTGGGTGTGGAAAATATTTTCTCTTTGGGTGTCATCCAAAGGTTTTGGATTTGTTCCCAACATTCGTCTTATGACCAATAAGTCACCTTCATAAGGTATTTTACATTCATTATCATTAGGAGTTTTTGAAAGGGAAGGGAAGTTAGACCTAGAAGATTGATCACTATGTTCACTTACTACTTGCCCCCCCTCCCCTTAACCATCATGGTTCGTTTTGTTGGACAACCGGTCGCTATGTGCCCAAAACCTAAACATTTAAAACACTTTTTACTTAGGTTTTGGTAGGTGACCTAGGTGTTGAAGTGGATGGCTTAGAATTCCTAAGGTTGTAAGTGGACTCCTTTACAAAATTGGAGGGAAAAGTCTTAGAAGAAAACTTGTTTTTATTTTTCCAAGATGATTGGTAGTAGCCATCATTATGAGTATTTTTGGAAAAGATTTTCTTTGAAAGTTGTGATTCAACCTTGATGGCAAGGTAAACCAATTTTTCTAAAGATGAGTACTCATATAATTCTACCACATCTTCAATTTCCCTTCTCAAGCCACTTACAAACCTAGCCATTTTGGACTCCTTTCTTTCATGCATGTCAACTTTAGTTAATGTTGTTTCAAGTTCTTTAAAATAATCATCCACACTTTGTGTTCCTTGTTGAAGTCGTTGGAGCTTCAACAAGAGCTCTTTCCTATAGTGTGGAAGAACAAATCTAGCACACATGCATAACTTTAAATTCTCCCAAAAGACCATGATTAGCCTCTTGTTTAGTCCAATGTTCGTTACAGTTTTATGCCACCACTACATGGCATAGTCTAAAAATTCTAAGGAGGATAATTTAACCTTTTGGTCTTCTTGGACCTCATGTACATTAAAAATTTGTTCTACTTTAGCCTCCCATCCTAGATAAATATTGGGATCACCTTCCGCACTAAAACTAGGAATTTTAACATAAGGTAAAGAAACTTTAGAAACATGTTGGCGCCTCTCTTCAAAATTGTTCAATCTAGATGTACATTGTTAACCCCAATAAGCACAACTAGATGTACCCCAATAATTCTACATTGTGGATTAAATTATTGTTTCAATATGGCTCAAACTTCACCCGAATTCATAAAACTTGGAGGGTACACAATATGCATTATATAGGAAGGGAAATGCATTATTATTGGCATGGGATTCGATGAAGAAATGAAGACAGAAAAATAAAAGTTAGAAATGGAGAGGGTTTGTGTGTGTAGCTTGTAGTGAATGGATCAATGCCCTATACCAAATGAGCAGAGGCATGTGGGGGCTAGAATTGGAGCCTATAAGGCTCAACTACCACTACCTACTTTGAATATCCCCCTTTCACATATTTTCACAAAGTATCATCAACCTATGTGTACATTTATAATCTCTACATTTTTCGAAGCAATTAATCTATGCATATAATTTTATTGATCCTCATCTTAGGGACATGCTTATGAAATTCTTCTTTGGAAGTTTCAACCTTAAACTTGTTGAGTTGGAACCACAAATTCCTTTCTAATGAGGCTTCAATTTCTTAGCTTATATTAGACTCCTCGTAATATATATATATATAGTAAAAGAATGTAAGTGATGGAATCTTAGCTTGCATTGTTATAAGTCTTTTGTTTTGTATTTTGGGGTGCGGAATTTGGAGGGATTGGGTGGCTAAAATAAGTGAAAGAAATTGTGAAGTATTGGTGTATGGAGAATGATGATGAAGCTTAAGAGAGGTTAGGCCAACTCCTAAGAAGAGTCAAGCAAAACACTAATAGAAGTGCAAACTTGAGAGTGAGAATTTGAAGACAAATGAGCTAGTAACTTGGGCAGCTTTTCATTATCAATTCAAATCTGATTTACAAAGGGGCTAACACTTGTATTTATAGTTTTTATGGGAAGCCAAGGTACAAGCTTTAACCCTAAAAACTCTTTAGATGGTCTAGAGTGTTGAACCAAGTGGTGTTCAAGCTTTGAAGAATCCAAACCCATTGAAGGATGCCTTGGCTGTGCTTGCTGTTGTTGTGCTATTTTAGTTTAGTTCTGGGGTAGTTTGAGTGTTGTAATCCACCCCTTGATTAAATCTAAAGCATAGGCATTCTCAATCTTTGTGAAAGAAAAATGTTTTTCAAACTAAGTTAAAACAACCGATTGTTTTGTCGAAACAACCGATTGTTTATACTTAGATGTTTTGAGAAAAGATTGAAAATCGTTTTTCAAATGGTTGAGTTGTTAGAACCAAAACAACCGATTTGATTTGAGGAAACAACCGATTGTTTGTTTTGGGACCATAACAGGAAAACTGTTTTATCTTTGACTGAGTTTTAAATGTTTTAACTGCTTACGCTCCAGTCTTTAAATGCTTTGACCAATCATTAAATGCAATAAAAGAGTTTGTTAAGATTTGATAACAAACAACATCTTTGAATATATTCAGAAAAACAGATTTGAGTAACAAGTTTTTGAATAAGAGTTTTTCAAAGAGTTGAGATTGCTAAGAGTTTGTGATTGATCAAAGTGTGTGGAATAGGATTCTGCTTGTATTCATTTCAGATTATCTTCTGTAACAAGTGCAATCATTGTACTCTGTTGAACAAGTTTCGTTTCTGTGTTTGCTGAGATTGGCTGTGTTCTTGAGGGGATCAAGATCAGCAATCTTAGTGTTGGTGTGTGATATGAGTTGGATTGAACATAGACACTTTTAAACTCTTGAACACAACATTATATGAGAATGAAAACAACAATTCAAGGATCAAATAGTGCTTAAACAAAGAAAAACGAAATTACATCAACAAAATAACAAGCTGAAAACAGAAATGGAATCAAGGAAGCTTAAGGAGTCATCAATGGAGACATAGCCTTCCAAAATGATGATCCAAACTCAATAAGAGTGTTATTTCCTTGTAAACTTCCATGAAACAAGATATTGAACACAATTGAATTAAAAATAGAAAGGTACCGAACAGAAAATGAGGAACAAGGAATACAAAACCAATCGGTTGAAAAGATGAAGAACACTAAAAAGAAGCTAACTACCGAATGAAATTGCAAAAGAAGATGAAAGGAATGACACTTATGGAATGAAGCTCGGCTGGAATGAGAATTTGGAACTGCATCACGCCACTTGGAGTCCTTGTTCCAAGATAAGTGAAAAGAAGCCACCACTTGAAGCTCTCCAATGGCACACCAGATAAGGCTATGGAAGAAGGAGAAACCAAAACTCACAATTGTCTCTCAATTTGAGTAGAGTTTCTCTATATCCAATTTCCAATTCTGAAATTTACAAAGGCAAGCACCTTATTTATAGCCTAAGAGGTGCTGAAATGAGAAGCTAAATCAAATTCAAATTCCCCCTAAATGACACAAAAATGGCACCAACTAGAGCATGAGGAAGGTGTGACTTCCTTCCTAGTTTTGGAACCTCCTATATGACACCTACACCCCCCTACTAAGTCACATGGACAATGTGACTCTCTCTAATACATTCACACCTATTTATTATATATCCGCACCCCTACTCTATAAAATAGAAATAAGAAGAGTCATCTTTTGATACTCTTGTCCCAAAGCTCTTGCCATGCTCCTAGTCATTCTTTGGGCTTGGGCCCCTTGTTGGGCTTGGGCGTCCTCTACTTGGTTTCCATCAGTGTGTTGGCCAAGAAGAGTGTGTGTCTTGAGGTGTTCAAGGTCACTTTCTTGGTTGTGGTGTAAGTGATCAAGGTGTGATTGCTTAGTGGATTTCCTCAGAGGTTTTCTAAGAAGACTGGATGTAGCTCTGGATTTGGAGTGAACCAGTATAAACATCTGTGTGCAATCTCTCTATCCCTAACTCTTTAAATTCAGTTTTGTTTGTTATTTGCTGGTATAAACAACCGATTGTTTCTGTGAAACAACCAATTGTATTTCTGGTACTATTGTTTTTTATTGCTGTTTTGGCAAACTGAATTTCTTATCAATTGTTTCTTGAGATAATTTCATTCTTGTTTTAAAAGTTTGCGAAAACCCTCTTTAAACAATTCACCCCCCCCCCTCTAGTTTAAAGTCATCCATTCTAACAATTGGCACATAGGATCCATGGATCACAGCTTCCCAAATTAATGCATCAATAGATTCCATGAAAATTCGCATTCTAATTTTTCAAAATGCATAATTCATTCCATTGAACATAGGTGGTCTATTAACCGCAAATCCCTCAGCAAAAAAGCACTTTAAACACAGACATTATTGCAAACAAACTTGATTAAAATACAAGTCCTAGCTCTTGATACCAATTGTTGGGTGTAATAGTGCCAAAGTTCAAGAGGGGGTAAATTGACCTTTTCAAAGTCTCGCGCAGAATCAGTATTTATCACAGTATACAGAAAATAAATCGATTTATTTGAAAATGAACAGATTTATTTAGGCACTGTTAATGTTTTAAAAAAGTTTATATCAGCCAAGTTAATCTCAAGATTATGCAGATTAATTTGCAAGTCACACACACCTTGATATTAGAGAGAAAACTAGTGAATCACAAAACGGCAACCTTCAATTTTAAGCAAGTGATTAAGGTTCAATTGATAGCTTGACAATTAATTGAGTAACCTATCACAATCAATCTGTTCCAGTGGCTTTTAACATATTATATATGTTCTTTTCAGAATCAAACAGTTTTTCCAAAAATTAAGAACAATATGAAACCAGCCCAAAAAGAACAGATTTATTATTAATTGAACCGATTTATTTCTTGACAGTTTAACATATATGTAGTAATTCGAGTGCAGAGATTAAGGGAGAATGAACATAAGGCAATTATACTGGTTCACTCCAATGAGCTACATCCAGTCTTCACCTAATCCAAGGTGAAATTCACTAAATCACAATTCAAACAAACACAAACACCACTGTTCTTGAACCCTACAAGAACCTTTGGTACACTTGCTGAAAAACACTATTTCACCATACACACTCTTCAAGAAACCCTATCAAGAAGAGTGTACAACCACACTTTTACAAGAAATGAAATGTGAAAAGAATACACCTGATAGAGGATGGAAAAATCTGCCTTAAACCAGTAGAACAGATTGCTTGAACAGTAGCAACTCCTCTTACCAAGCTTTGGAACCAAACAAGAACAAGCACACTTTTGATTTTCAAAATCTTCCAAGAACAAATGCTTATTCTTTGTAAATCCTTAATTCTCTAATGCAAAACTTGTTTTCTCAAATGTATGATCTATATTTAAACGCAGGAACTAGTTTTCTTTTTATAGAAAAGCAACCTATAACATATTTTCAAAAAACAGTTAAAGCTGTTATAAAAAGAACAGATTGAAAATAAAATGAACAGATTTATTTTCAAAAAGCAGTTAGAGAATTTGTTATGTGAAGGTGACTCAGTCAACCATTCTGGTGCAGAAACAAAACTAAAAAACATTTAAGATAAACATGGCACCAGAGTAAAAAAGAATTTATTCATTTACAGATGAACAGATTTATTTTTCAAAACGATAACAAAAAAAGCTTAACTATTAAAACACAGTCATTTTGAAAGGTAGAAGACTTAGTCAAAATACTTGATGCACAAAATCTAGTTTTCACAAGACTTAGCCAAAGCATCAGTTTAAAAAAGAATTTGTTTATTTAGAAAAGAACAGATTTATTTTTATGCAGTAAACGTGTTTTTTGTAAAACATGTGAAAAACAGTTTAAGAAATTTTGTGAAATTTTGTTCTTGCTCTTATCACATGGTCAGTGGTTAAGAGGTGAGTTACTCAGCAAAAAGCCTACTCTTAAACAACCTCTAAACACTACCTAAGACATACTTAAAGCAAAAGGAAATATACATGAATTGTACATAAATGTCTTCATCAAACACATGTCTTGAAGGGGAAGCAACCATCTTCAACACTTCCTTAAATGAACAAAATTACTGTGAGTTGCTTGAAGCTTTTCAAGAAACTCATGATGAAGCTAATTGATTGGTTCTTTCAAACAACCGATTTAAAGAACTTAACAGCTGGCTGGAAAAGAGAGTGAAATCACTTGAAGATGAGATTGAAAAATCTAAAAATGATTTCAAAAATCTGGAAAACCATTTCAAAAATGTTTCTTGCAAGTGTGACACTCTCATTTGCGAAAATTGTGAAAATCTTGAGAAAAAAAGTTCACTATCTTGTTGAAACTGTGGACAAGCTTTCAAAAGGGAAATCTAACTTTGAAAATGTCTTGGCATCTCAAAGCTATGTTTTTGGAAAGGCAGGTTTGGGTTTCAATCCACAGAACCAACAAGATAAGTTTTCAAAAAAAAAATCAAGAAAATCAATGAAACAACCGATTGTTAAATCGAAACAACCGGTTATTACATGCTTTTATTACATGAAAAAGGGCCATTCGGTTAGATTCTGCAAAATAAGAAAATTCTCTGTTCCTAGAGGCTACATAAAATGGATTCCAAAAGGATGTGAAGTTCCAAATGAGAAAAAGAAATCTATTGGACCTACATTTGTGAAGGGACCAAATCTTGTTGCTTGAACTCATGCTTATGCAGGATTTCTAAAAGAAGTGTGAAGAACTAAGTCATGTGATCAAGTTTTTGGAAGAAAAAGACAATCATTGAAGCTGAATCAATGTTCGACATCTGTCCAAAGGTCCTCAACAGTGAAAAGAGGCTTCTTAATCATAAAGCACATGGCTCATTGAAGAAATAACATAAAGGATAAGACCTTCCTTTCTCTGTTCTTAATTTCTATTTTTAAAGTTCTTTCACATGGTTAAAAATCTTTTTAATATGCTTAATGTCATCTGCTTTGAACTCTTTCTGCTCATGGTTAACATTCAAAATCAGTTTAACTGCTGTAGAAAAACAACTGATTGTTTCTTCGAAATAACCGATTGTTTTGGGTCTGACAGCACTATGAAGAAATCTTTTTAATTGCTATTTTGAATTTCTATCCGTTGCAGATCAATTCAAAGCTGATCACGTTCAGAGAGAAGTTACAACATTCATAAAGGAATATATACCAAAATCTTGGAAATTCAAGAGCCTTAAATGACTAGTCAAAGATCACATGTGAATACCATGTGATTTTCAGCTTTTTCTGACGTTTTCTGTGCAGTGCAGAGTCAAGTCCTCTCTCTCTGAAAATCTGGTACCCACACATATCATTGAATGCTATTTGATTCTTTTTCTGCTATAAAATCTGGTGCAGCTGATCTCTTCCACAAGAACAACCAATTGCAACATCTCTTGCAAAAATCTGTGAAGTGAGCGCTTCTCTGTTTTCTTCTCTACCATCATGGAATCAACTCCTCCCACCTCAAAGAGAGTCAAAATCAGGGCTGTAAGGTCTGGAGGAAGACTAGAAGGTTGGTTTTCTGGAGACAATGATCTTATTGAGAGGTATAGGTATGAAACAAGTATCAAAAAGATAAACAACCCCAAGGTTGTGTGCTTTGATTGGCTGAAAAGTCAAAAGCTTGATAATGTAAGGAGGCTGCTCAAAGATCAATCTCTCATAAAGTTCCTGGAGATGAAGGGAAACATTTACCCAGATTTGGTAAGGGTGTTCTACACAAACCTAAAGTTTGAGGGAAACAATCTAGTTTCTCATGTGAAAGGTGTAGAAATTGAGATAACTCATGAAGTATGGACTGTTGTTGCTGGTCTCAAGTTCTCTGGGGTTAGAATCAACAAGGGAAACCTTGGTGTAGTGGAGGATTTTAACAAAATCCAATACTACAAGAGTTGCTTGAAGAATCAACAAGCTCAAGTGAGAACATGCTCGGTTGGAGGTCTAAAGCTTGATGAAAGATTGTTTGCCCCCATTGTGACTTGGATTCTAACTCCAAGGGGGAGTAATCATTTTGTTCTTACTGAGGAAGATCTGGTATATATTTTCTGCATCATGAAGAAGATCAAAATCAATTGGATCCACATCATCAAAGAGCAAATGCAAAAGGCTATGAGGTTAAGTGACTATCACTATCCATATGTTGTTTTGGTATCTAAATTTCTACTCTATTTTGAAGTGAACCTTGAAGATGAAACATCTGAGTTGGTCAAGTCAACTCAAGAGTTGAACAATGGATCACTCAGCAAAATGGGTTTTACCAAAGTAGGTGGCAAATGGATTAGCAAGGATGGTGACCTTGGTGCCTCATCTAGTGGTGCTGCTGATCTTGAACAAGATGAGCCTGCTGATATGGATGTTCAACATGAAGATCCACCTGAAGATTATAAAGATGTTGGACCAAGTGTTGGTGCTGGAAATCAAGAAGAAAGGATGCAACCCATGTCTCCTTTTGAAAGACTCATGGTAAATAGGTTTGATAGCTTTGCGGAGAATCAAAGAAATCTTCATGATCTTTGTGTAAGCAATTTCCAGAGGATTGACAATAGGTTTGACAACATGGATGCACGCTTCATGACTCTAGATGAACAGATCGAAGCTATTGATGATGATGAATGAAGAAAAACAATTGGTTGATGTCTTGAGGTGTTCAAGATCACTTTCATGGTTGTGGTGTAAGTGATCAAGGTGTGATTGCTTAGTGGATTTTCTCAGAGGTTTTCTAAGAAGACTGGATGTAGCTATGGATTTGGAGTGAACCAGTATAAACATTTGTGTGCAATCTCTCTATCCCTAACTCTTTAACTTCAGTTTTGTTTGTTGTTTGCTGGTATAAACAACCGATTGTTTCTGTGAAACAACCGATTGTTTTTCTGGTACTGCTGTTTTTTATTGCTGTTTTGGCAAACTGAAATTCTTATCAATTGTTTCTTGAGATAATTTCATTCTTGTTTTAAAAGTTTGCGAAAACCCTCTTTAAACAATTCATCCCCCCCCCCCCCTCGAGTTTAAAGTCATCCATTCTAACAATTGGCACATAGGATCCATGGATCACAGCTTCCCAAATTAATGCATCAATAGATTCCATGAAAATTCGCATTCTAATTTTCCAAAATGCATAATTCATTGCATTGAACATAGGTGGTCTATTAACAGCAGATCCCTCAGCAAAAAGCACTTTAAACTCAGACATTATTGCAAACAAACTTGATTAAAATACAAGTCCTAGCTCTTGATACCAATTGTTGGGTTTAATAGTGCCAAAGTTCAAGAGGGGGGGTGAATTGACCTTTTCAAAGTCTCGCGCAGAATCAGTATTTATCATAGTATATAGAAAATAAATCAATTTATTTGAAAATGAACAGATTTATTTAGGCACTGTTAATGTTTTAAAAACGTTTATATCAGTCAAGTTAATCTCAAGATTATGCAGATTAATTTGCAAGTCTCACACACCTAGATATTAGAAAGAAAACCAGTGAATCACAAAACGGCAACCTTCAATTTTAAGCAAGTGATTAAGGTTCAATTGATAGCTTGACAATTAATTGAGTAACCTATCACAATCAATCTGTTCCAGTGGCTTTTAACAGATTATATATGTTCTTTTCAGAATCAAACAGTTTTTCCAGAAATTAAGAACAATATGAAACCGGCCCAGAAAGAACAGATTTATTATTAATTGAACCGATTTATTTCTTGACAGTTTAACAGATATGCAGTAATTCGAGAGTAGAGATTAAGGGAGAATGAACACAAGGCAATTATACTGGTTCACTCTAATGAGCTACATCCAGTCTTCACATAATCCAAGGTGAAATTCAATAAATTACAATTCAAACAAACACAAACACCACTGTTCTTGAACCCTACAAGAACCTTTGGTACACTTGCTGAAAAATACTATTTCAGCATACACAATCTTCAAGAAACCCTATCAAGAAGAGTGTACAACCACACTTTTACAAGAAATGAAATGTGAAACGAATACACCTGATAGAGGATGCAGATATCTGCCTTAAACCAGTAGAACAGATTGCTTGAACAGTAGCAACACCTCTTACCAAGCTTTGGAACCAAACAAAAACAAGCACACTTTTTTATACTTTTTATTGTTCAAATAAAATCATGTGAGATAGTTTTTAGTTTCAATTTTTCTTTGTTAAAATTGTTAAAATATCTTTCTGTTATTGTATTTGTTTTAGAGTATTTTTCTGTTACTGCAACCATTTTCTTTTTTGCTGGTTTTCTATTTTTGGGCCTTTGTGGGTCTTTGGGCTCTTACGTGTGCCTATATTGTTTTACTTTCTGTATAACCCTTGAACTGTATACTTTTCATTAATCAATTAATGAAACCTTCTTTCTCTCTCTCAAAGCTTCTCTTCACTTTTTCTCTAAACTTCTCTGTATTCACGGTTCTTGCTTTTGGCTCTCTCTTTTATTGCTTTTTTACTGCAATTGGCCATTTTTGTGTTGGTATCAGAGCTCTTCTTGGAAGAGCTCTGCTGCGTTTCATCTCTGATTCTTCATTCATCCTGTCTCACCGATCTTTCTTTCCCTTCTCTTTCACTCTTCCGCCTCTCCTCTATTTTCTTTGATTTCTTGTTTTTTTTTTCCTTGTTCTGTTTGTTTTTCTTTTCTTCTAATCTTAATCCTTGATTTGGTTTCCTTTGAACAGATTTACCTCTCGGGATGAAGAAGGAAGAGGAGAAATCAGCCTCAAGTTATATGTATCTTCATCCAAGCGAGAATCCAGCGACTCCTCTTGTCTCCCCGGTGTTGGACCCTAGCAATTATCATCCATGGAGTCGGTCGATGCTCACGGCGTTAAGCGATAAGGATAAACTCGAGTTCGTCGATGGAACCGCTACACAACCAGCAAAGACAGATTCCACCTTTTCGGCATGGAATCGGTGCAATAACATGGTGGTCTCGTGGCTGGTCCACTCTGTTTCCGTCCCCATTCGTCAAAGCATCGTCTGGATGGATAAAGCAGTAGAAATTTGGAACGATCTCAAGACAAGATATTCTCAAGGTGACCTCTCACGCATTTCTGACCTCCAAATGGAGGCATCCTCCTTAAACCAAGGTGAGCTCTCAATAACCGACTATTTTACAAAGTTAAGGGTGATTTGGGATGAGTTGGAGAATTTCAGACCCGAATCTGTTTGCATCTGCAAGAACTGTACTTGCAATATTTCCTCTATTGTTTCTCAACGAAAAAGAGAAGACCAAGCCATGCAATTTTTGAGAGGTCTAAATGATCAGTATAGCAACGTTAAATCCCATGTCCTTTTAATGGAACCCGTCCCACCTATATCAAAAATCTTTTCTTTAGTAGCTCAACAAGAGCGACAATTTAGTAGTCATGCTTTGATTGCTAATATAAAGAATGTTCAACCCATGGTTAACAAGAGTAATGTACAGTCTTATGTTGTTTGCTCCTTTTGTGGTAAGAATGGTCACAATGATAGTGTGTGTTTTAAGAAACATGGTTTTCCCAATCAGAATGAGAAAAAGGTCAGTCACAATAGTAATAGGAAGGTCTGCACACACTGCAACAGAACTGGCCACACTGTTGATACATGCTATAAGAAGCATGGTTACCCACCCGGTTACAAATTCCAAAATGGTAAAAATTATTCTGTCAACAACATTGCCACCCAAGAGGAGTATGATTCCAACAACAATGAGAATGGTGATACTCATTTTACTCATCAGCAATATCAAATCTTAACCAACCTTCTCAAACAAGCAAACACCTCTGCTGGACAAGTTCAAGTGAATCAGGTTGGGTCTTTTGCTGCTGATACAAGTCAACAAGACCGGGACTCTAGCTCTGCAGGTAACACACATGCCTTAAAGATTCCTTCATTAAATAAATATACTTGGATTTTAGATTCTGGAGCAACAGATCATGTTTGTTTTACTTTATCTGATTTTTCCTCCTATCATCGTATCAATCCGATTCTCATAAAATTACCCAATGGCCACTATGTTACTTCCAATTATTCAGGAACTGTTAATCTCAATTACAAAATTAGCCTCACAAATGTTCTATATGTTCCAGCTTTTTCTTTCAATCTAATCTCTATATCAAAACTTACTTCTTGCCTTCAATGTCATTTAACTTTCTGCTCTAACAAGTGTATCATACAAGACAGCAGAACCAGAGACAGGATTGGTTCAGCTGATTTGATTGATGGCTTATATTGTTTAGATAGATCCATTTCACAGCATGTTCCTCCTCTCTTGAATTGTATAACTAAAATTGTTGGTCTTTGGCATCAAAGATTAGGTCATCCTTCTGATGAGAGACTAAAGACTTTACAAACCTACTATCCTGATATATCTGTTGAAAAATCTTATTTTTGTGATGCTTGTCATCAAGCTAAACAAAAGAAACTGCCCTTTTCTCTTAGCACTACTCATTCTGCACATATATTTGATTTAATTCACATGGATGTATGGGGTCCTTGTTCTGTTATCTCTATGCACGGCCATAGATATTTTCTCACTGTTGTTGATGATTTTTCCCGCTTTACTTGGATTTTCTCTATGCAAAATAAGTCTGAAGTTAGAGCTAATGTTGTGAGTTTTGTCTCTTACGTTGAAAATCATTTTCAAACAAAAGTCAAATCTATTCGTACTGATAATGGTGTTGAATTTGTGATGAAAGATTTTTTTGCTTCAAAGGGCATTTTACATCAAACTTCATGCATAGAAACACCCGAGCAAAATGGTGTTGTTGAACGAAAGCATCAACATATTTTAAACGTTACAAGATCTCTCCTTTTTCATTCAAAACTCCCTGCTAATTTCTGGAATTTTGCTGTCCAACATGCTGTTTTCTTAATTAATTGTATTCCTACTCCTTTGCTCAAAAATGAAACACCATATGAAAAATTGCATGGAAAGTTGTGTGACATTTCTGACTTGCGTATCTTTGGTTGTTTGTGCTATTCCTCTACTCTTGTTGCCCATAGAAAGAAGCTGGACAGTCGCGCTGTTCCTGGTGTCTTTCTTGGTTTTAAACCACACACCAAAGGTTTTGTCTTTCTAAACTTAAAAAATCACAAAATTGAAGTTTCCAGAAATGTTGTTTTTTATGAAAATTGTTTTCCATATTTTTTGAAAAATGAAAAAGATCCCAACAGTCTTTCGCTTCCCATACCACAGCACTATGCTCAAACTTATGATGACATAAATCTGCATAATGACCATAGCTCTCCTGATAAAAATGATGATGATCTTTGTGTTGATAACAATGACGTGCCTGCTGTTACACTCAGAAGATCTGACCGTAATAGAAGGATACCAATCTATTTGCAAGACTTCCAGACTAGCAGTAATCAGGTTAGTACCAAGTATCCCATACAAACTTACATTAATTTTAATTCCCTATCCTCTAATTTTAGATATACCATAATGTCTATCTCCTCTCATGATGAGCCTCAAAACTATGAGGCAGCCATTCAGAATCCTCTTTGGGTCCAAGCAATGCAGAATGAGTTAGCAGCCCTTGCAGCTAATAAGACCTGGAGTATTACAGATCTTCCCCCTGGAAAATCTGCCATTGGTTGTAGATGGGTTTACAAGATCAAATATCACTCAAATGGTACTATAGAAAGATATAAAGCCAGGCTAGTAGCGAAAGGCTACAATCAAATGGAGGGTCTAGACTTCTTAGATACGTTTGCACCAGTAGCAAAGTTAACCACTTTAAGGCTTCTCCTGGCTCTTGCTGCAGCAAAAGATTGGGATCTTAAGCAATTGGATGTGAACAACGCTTTCCTTCATGGAGACTTAAATGAAGAAGTTTACATGAAGCTTCCCCCTGGTTTTCCAGTAGCAAATAGGAATAAAGTGTGCAAAATTCAAAGGTCTTTGTATGGCCTCAAGCAAGCCGGACGCCAATGGTATGCCAAACTTTCCAATTTTCTCAAATCTCATAACTATAATATCTCCACTGCTGACCACTCTCTTTTCTTGAAACATGATGGAGAGAAAATAACTGCACTTCTTGTCTATGTGGATGACATAGTCTTAACTGGGAACAACCTTGCTGAAATTAATCAAATCACAACCTTGCTTCATCAGCATTTCTGCATCAAGAATTGAGGGGATCTTACATACTTTCTAGGCCTCGAAATTGCAAGGAACAGCACTGGTATCCACCTTAGTCAACGAAAATACACCTTAGATCTCCTTACAGAAACTGGTATGCTTGCTTGTGCTCTTTCTCTCACACCCATGGCACATACTCTTCGCCTCACTGCTGATAAAGGAGAAAGACTCAATGAAGAAGAAGCTACATCCTATAGAAGACTGGTAGGACGCCTCATTTACCTTACCAATACACGCCCAGATATTGCCTATGTTGTCAACCACCTCAGTCATTTTGTATCTGCACCTACCAACATTCATTCTCAGGCAGCTTTTCATGTTCTCAAATATTTAAAGGCCTCACCTGGTGCTGGTATCTTTCTCCATAACAATACTCCTGTGCAGATCAAAGCGTACAGCGATTCAGATTGGGCTACTTGCCCCGAGACCAGAAAATCCATCACGGGCTTCTGTGTATATTTGGGTGAGACTTTGATCTCCTGGAAATCAAAGAAACAGCAAACGATTTCAAGAAGCTCCTCTGAAGCAGAATACAGAGCATTAGCTGCTACCACATGCGAAATTCAATGGCTGGTCTACCTTTTACAAGATCTTCGAATTCCCTTCATTCAACCTGCTCTTTTATACTGTGATAGTCAGTCAGCAATCCAGATTGCTCACAATCAAGTTTTCCACGAACGAACAAAGCATATAGAGATTGACTGCCATGTAGTTCGAGAAAAACTCAATCAAGGACTGATCAAGTTGCTTCCTGTCTCCTCCTCCATGCAAACTGCAGATTTTTTCACGAAACCTCTACCACCTAAGATGTTCAAGACCTTATATTCCAAGCTCGGAATGAAGAATATATATTCCCAGCTTGAGGGGGGATGTTAAAATATCTTTCTGTTATTGTATTTGTTTTAGAGTATTTTTCTATTACTGCAACCATTTTCTTTTTTGCTGGTTTTCTGTTTTTGGGCCTTTGTGGGTCTTTGGGCTCTTACGTGTGCCTATATTGTTTTACTTTCTGTATAACCCTTGAACTGTATACTTTTCATTAATCAATTAATGAAACCTTCTTTCTCTCTCTCAAAGCTTCTCTTCACTCTTTTTCTAAACTTCTCTGTATTCACGGTTCTTGCTTTTGGCTCTCTCTTTTACTACAATTGGCCATTTTTGTGCATGACTTATGTTTAACACGATATTGAATTTGTTTGATCACTTAAATTGATGTGTTTTGAAGTTTATTTTGATTTCAATGGTTAGTTTTTGTTGTGCATATATACATAATATAAACTATAAAACTTGTATTTTTCTATGTCATTGAAGGATATAGTTGAATTAAATATATTATTTTAAAATATAATTTTAATTACTAATATTAAACAAAGGTTTGAAAAAGAACTCTTTAAAAAGGCATTATCTAAACTATTTAATGATTTTTTATTCCGGTCACGAACAAATATTTTTAGAATATTTCTGAAACTAAAAATACATTTAGGAAAATATAAGCTGACATAGGAATTATTTTTTTTATTTCTTTGAAAGGTCACATAGATTATAATAGAGACATAGACTTATACAAAATATAAATAAGATCGTTTATTTTTTTTCCAAGCATTATGTTTGCTCTAAACATATCCTAAAAAAATTAATTTGAAACAAAATTAAAAAAAGGTTGAAATTACTAATAAATTGTATTATAATTGAAATGCATATAAATATCATTTAACCTATAAGAATAATGGGTATTTGTTTGGTGTATAAATGTCATCATGAGCATAAGTTTTATGAAATCCAATTTTGGTTGGTTATATATGCAACTTTAACTTAATTGATTATTTGTTTGGTGTTGCCTATTGGTGGATAATCATGTGGAGGCTTAGTATGTGTTGATATTTGTTTAGATCATAAATGTTTATTTTGATAAGCATTCGATGAACTTCATATGTAAAACTTAAAATTATCTTATTTTAGATATTCGAATTATTTATATAAATTTTAATTTCTTTTAAAATTATATATTCAAACAACATTTTTCTTCGTTAAATATTTAAATTCTTTTTATTAAAAAAATACGCAAGAGATTCAAATACAAGCGCATTTTTAAATTAAATGACCAAAGTGATACCAATGAGAATAATTGATTATAATTGTAAGAACAAATTACAAATTTAAATCCATAGACCACACTTAAATAATAAAATATAAGATAAAAAAAATGCATTCGAAAATAGGATTGAAAGCACACGACTTCGTACAGTCATATATCTATTAATTAATTTGCAATTTTACCAATCTATATGCATAGTGTTATGAGTAATATTGATCACTGAAACATCACATTTAAAGAAAAAAAATGTTTTACTTTTTTATTAAAGGTGATAGGAATTAAATATTAAACCACGTTGAGATTAAAATAATAATTAACCTTTTCTTCAGATGTTAACAATAATATTTTAAGTAAAGAATGTGCAAAAGAAAATATAAACGACAAATTCCAAAAAAAAAAAATACATTCTGAAAATAAAAAACCAGAATAAAATTTGAAAATCAAGTAAATAAAACCTGTAAAAAAAAATTTAAAATCGTATTTGGTGGGAATACAGAAATCCAAATCTGGAAATTCTAAAAAATAAAATCTAAACGTATTCTGGAATCAAAAATTCCAAATCTGAAAAAATACTCTGGGAAGGAAATTTCAAAATGTATTTTTAAGGACATTTTTGTCATTTCACATAAAAAGTCCAACTTCAAATTTGATTGGTGCTAGAAGTAATTGCCAATCAAAATTTTCCTAAACTTTAGATGTTAAACAAAAACCAGAAGTGAAAAGAAAGAGTGGTTAGGCAAAAAGGACTAGTACAATTTAATTCCGTTTTCTTCCTTCTTATCCACATAATAAATGGCACTAGATCCCAACGAATGAACACATTGTGGATCTTCACAGTTATATCATAAACACATCATCGCAGCTCCAAGGTAAATTAATTTGTTCTGAAAATACATCTTTATTTATGCAAATACATAATCATGTTTGGACAGGTGAAAGACTCAAGTTGCCACACCAGTTGTTTCTCTTGCAACCAACCTTGGACAGTGAAACAAAAGCCTTAAACTACATACAGAACCGTTAGAGTAGCTCTTCATTTCTTGCCACGCAGTTTGGCACCAAGGGCTCTCTCCAACTTGCCAATGATCTGCTGGTTTGGAATGGCTTTCCCTGACTCGTACTCCTGGATCACTTGAGGCTTCTCATTGATCAACTGAAAACAATCATACGTTATCACTAACTACCCAACTACAAATAATGAACATAAACACGGTATAAATGAGGTTTGTGAACGCAAGAGAAATAGAGAACAGTACTTACTTGAGCAACCTGAGCCTGAGTTAGTTTCTTGTCCATCCGGGCCTGCATTATAGCTTTCTTGAGTTCAGTTGGTACCCGATCATCTGTTCACACAAGTTCAATAACTCAGTATGGGCATTAAAGCAGGAGAATGGGTAAGGTTGAGTCATATAAGAGAAGTTTTGATGCTAAAAACTTCAAAAGATTAAGAAACTCTATTGCTGTTCAAAGTTATATAGTGGTATCAAAGCTGTAGCAACACACTTCTGTTGATATAAAGTCCCTCGATTTTATCTATAGGAATATGCCAACAGAAGAATCTAAACGATGCAACAATCTTTGACCCTCATATCATATGGCTAAGGTACACAACAACAGGAGTCTTGTCTTGGCAGACAAGTTTATATGAATGAACTTTAAAATAGAAAGGGGTGTGAGTCATATACACAAGTTTTGATTAAAATGAATTAAGAAAAGAAACTCTTCGATGATCAAAGTTATATAGTGGTATCAAAGTTATATAGTGGTATCAAAGTTATAGTGACACACTTCTGTTGAATAAAGCTCCTTAACTCTATCTATAAGAATGTCATCAGAAGAATCTACATAACACAACAACTAGGTGAGTTTACATGGATTGCACAACACCATTGAACTAGGTATAGACACAACAACAGCCAAGATAAGTAAGAAAAAGAAGAGAATAAGCAAAACATAAGCAACACACTGCACATTGTAGGCAAGACAAAGGAGAATTGCAGACACCAGAGTAGTTATCTCATCAAACAGAAACAAAAGTACAATCAACACATTGCACATTGAAAGAAAGACTCGGTTTTATGATTCTGTAGCACAATGATTACACTCTAATAATGTAGAACTTCTTTTATAGAAACTATATGTTCGCATCGCATGGGTGGGGGGCTACTGTCATAATTTCATTAGTTCGAAGTCTACCCTGACATCAACTAACTGTCACATAGGACTAGAGCAGATGGAACTACACTAGTACACTAAGAGTTTGTCTGAATGATAAAGTTTATCTTGTATTTAACTCAAGTTCACAAAACTGATTCCAGAAAACAAAGGAAACAACGGATTGATCTATATTTGGGAACATTTTACCTGAAAGTGATCTATAACAATGAATCTTGTTCATACAGAATTGATAAACTCGCTTTAGATTTTCAATTGATTTGTCAATAACAACCGGATTATGAATAAATAGTGTCGATCTCATTAAAATGGATTTCGATGTGAATTGATATACAAAAATATGCTTTTTTCATTTACAACAAAATTATTCAAAATCCGAAATAGAAAAAGAAATGGTTTGACATTCGCTTTCGTAATATCTAAAAGGATTCTTCAGATTTTAATATTCTATATTCTAAGAAAATGAAACAAACAGAAGAGAGAAAAAGCTTTTGTAGTTATTTTAGAAAACGAATAGGGGGACATTTAAGGGATTATTTTCAAATAGAAAGAAGAGTACAGGTATGCAAATTAATCTGTCTTGATTCTTTTTTTAAAGTGTAGTTATTAGTATAGGTATGTGAATAATGTCAAGGAAAAAATTTCTTCACCTCAAAACAACAAAATATAGCTCTAGTGGCTGGATAACAGAACACATTTTGCAAAAAGAAAATTAACAAACGTGTTGGCAGTTGTCATTGATTCCAAACCACAGTTAGAACCACAAACGAAATCTCCCCTGTCAAAGCTTCTCTACCAAGTCCAAGTCATAAAGTCATCTTTGCACTGTGCTTAGATATGAGATACCTGCAGTCACCGCATGCTTAAAAAGGAATATGAATTTCCTAAGTTAACCATGTAAATATTCCAAACCTTGGCACAAATGACACAAGCTGCTAAAATTTATAGCATAGAACCAATCAAATCATGATGCATGCAAATTTTTCACCGACGAATCAGTAGAATATATAAAGTGTAGCAAACTTACGAGTTAGACTCTCGGTATCATCATCCAGCCTCTTAGTATTCAATGAAGTGCTACTGGAAGCAGCTTTGTTTGTTCCAGCATTATCTGCAAACAAGAACTAAACAATCGTCACTCCGGCCACCCAAATACGAAGGAGACTAAAACGGTAAAAAAAATCAGAAACATCCAATAACGTTATCAAAAATTCAAGTCTGATTCATTTAAGTACGCCAAGCAAAATAAAATCAACCCAGAAGAAAATACTTCTCTAGACAATCACAAAAACCAGTTATAATGTATAAATCCATAACCCATAGTCCACTTCATATTCAACCACAAGAAAAATATTGATTAACAAAACCGCAGATGAAAACTACACAACAATAACCAGTACCACGTAATAAGCAACAAAACCAAATAACATGCAACAAAGTCATAAAACAGAAAACCTAATAAGAATCGCCTATATAACTGAAAGAACTACACCGTAATAAGAAAAATATAATAAACCAATACGTCTAACCAAAAATCCTAAAAGATGATCACTAATCGGAACAAAACTCAACCGAATCAGACGATTCGATCAAAAACATTAAAAAAATAAAAATGATTTTCTACTTCCAAAAATCGATAACCGATTGAAGAAATTGAAGGGGAGGAGTGAACATTTTTTTATGGTGTCGATGTCGGCGCCGGAACGGCGAGCCGCGTTGACGGCTTTCTCATCCTTGCGGGCGGCAGAAGTGGGGGCTTTTTTGCGAAGCACCACCGGTTCCCAATCCTGCGAGAGAGGTCCCACTCCTGACATGGTTCAAAGGTTTGGATTTTTTTGTTTGGAGAACTTGTTGTTTTTCTTCTGTGCTTGAGCTATGTTGTGTTGTGTAAAGTCTAGGGTTTTATTAGACGAAGATTGAAGTAGTTCAACCAATTGAATGTGGATAATATACTTCTAGCTTGGGATGCACGTCAGGCTGGGTTCCATTTTCTATTGGACCTTTCTGATATTGGGCTTTAACATTCGCCTCCATACTGTTGGGCCTTTTCTTTCTGCACCCGTGGAATTTCAAACTGCGTCCAATCATTTTCGAAATGACCATTTTATCTTTCGTTTGTCACTTCCAAATTAAGTGTTCTGAAAATATTCCAAAACAAACTTTCTAGAAGTTTTGGAACAGAATTCTTTCCATAATAAATTTTTAAAAAAAAGCTTTTTGGAATCGAAATTTCTTAAACATATTTTCTAAAACTTATGAGATGTGTTTTCTATAATCAGCTTTACATAACAAAAAGGTTACATAAAATTTTCAAAACATACTAGATGCATTCTAAAATAGAATTACAGGAACAAATTTTTTAAAACAAACTTTTTGGAACATATATTATCTTTTAGAACAAATTTTTCATCACAATTCTCTCTCTTCTTAACAATATAGAAACAATAACCATACTAACAATAATAATATAATATATTACAAATAATATTTTTTATAATAAGAGGATCCTGCTATATATATTATATGTGTTGTCTAAATAGAGGAAAGAATATGATAAACAAGAATGTTACATAAATTTACATTACTTTTACGATTTTCTTTGAACTTTACACTAGAAGGAGAAAATAATGTATCTCACAAACCTTCACTCATAATTGGCAACTTCAATTGCAAGACCCTGCACCACCAGCTTTATTTTTTCACAAGCAATGTTTTACTTTCTCGCCAACTTTATCTTCACATGGCTACAGTTTTCACTTTAGTGTGATACAATAATCACAATGGCAGAGATTATTTCTGCCATTGAAGTTTGAATTCAAACTTTCATTTATTGAAACTCACAAGCATCTCTATTTAATAGACTTCTATCTCCTTTGCAATACACATTCAACGACCCATGCTCACCTTTATATTTCTCTAGCTTTGCCATTGTTCTGAAAGTGCTTAAGCGTGCCATTCAATCACAAAGGTAATTTCTCTCTAATATTTTAATTAATTAATTATAGTAGCAAGCACATGCTAATAAAGATTATGATATATCACACACTATATTTCAGCTCTCATAAACTGTTTTGTATTTTCTGTGGATGGATCTGTATGTATATATTGGTTTTGACTAAAATTTAGTTTTATATATATGAGTAAAAATTACATGTAAAAGAATTCAGTTCTAAAGTACTAGTATCTTTAAATTTGTAAACAAAGTTAACTACTTAAAATTTATTTAAAAAATATTAACAAATAAAAAATATTAACAAAATTAACTAATATTTTTTATTTTCATACAAGATAATCTTACTAATTGTCTTCATTATAGCAGATGATTGATTAAGTTTAAGAGTAAGAATCAATATGGTTGAATTTTGTTTATATTTAAGTTTGTAATTGGATTTAAATGGAGTATTAATATAAAATAACATAAGAACTAAGGAAACAAACATATTTAATACTTATATTTTAAATTAATGAAATCATTTAATATGTTATATTGCATACTCTTTAATCAGTACCCGTAAATTGCTAGTAAAGTAAATCTTTTCTGTTTTAGATCAATTAAATATCACTGCACAAATTCCACTTAATTTAAGAAAATATCACTGCACCCTAGACTTAATTCAGCACAAATTTTTATATAATAAAAGAGTCTAAAGTTATATAATAGTTTTAATAATATTCACCACTACCACACGGATCCTCTTTTAATTATAATAATAAGAACATTAGTATGTTTTTATAATTTATAGTATACCATCAATATTTTTTTTCTTATCTTTAATTTAAGAAAATAAATGGTGTATAATATAATTGAAAGTGTAATTTCATTAAATGAAATAAAAATAATAAAATGTATTTATATTTGAGATTACAAAGGAATCCTCTTTTTACAAAGGTACTGTAAAAATTAGTTGTATTTTCACGAATCATCTTATTAGAATTTTATGACATCTCATCACCTTCTAAATTATATGTCCCTATTGCGAATTCAAGAGAAACATGTTACTAAAGACGTATGGGAAGGTAATGAAGGACTATTGAGACTCCGAAGACATACAATTTGGGTACTAAAGCATGAAGACATACTTGACCAATGAGTCAAATAGTTAATTGATCATTCTGGTTTCGGACATTTGTTAAAATTTAATAACATTGACTTCAACCACGTACTACTTACAACATTAGTGGAAAGGTGGAGAACGGAGACTAGTACCTTTCACTTTCCTCTCGGTGAAACAACTATTACTTTGGAAGATGTGAAATTGGTATTGGGTTTACCTATTGATGGAGAGGTTATCACCGGAATTACTAGTGGTGATTTAGTATCTTTGTGTGAGCAGTTGCTTGGATTTATACCACCCTCTACAGCGGTAAAAGGAAATGCAATCAATTTGTCTTGGCTTAACAACACTTTCCAGGAACTGCCACATCATGCAATCAATGATGTTATTGCTCAACATGCTTGAGACCGCATATTAACACTTATTAGGAGCCTATTGATGGCTGATTATTCTGGCAGTAAGGTACATTTAATGTATTTATTATTGTTGGTTGACTTGAACAACGTCAGGAATTATAGTTGGGGGTCAGCTGTATTGATTTTTCTGTATCGTGCGCTCGATCATGAAATAGACTTTAATCAAGATAATATTGGAGGTTGCACGCTACTTTTACAGTGTTGAACATGTGAAAGCCTAACATGCATTTCTCCACAACTTCAACCATTGACCAATGAAGAAGTTCAACAAGGGGTTGGTTTCCCACTCAAAAAATATATGTTATTTTTGTATTAATTTTCTAAACAAGAAAACAAAGTTCTTAATATTGTGGTAAAATTTCCGATGAATTGAGACATGGATTTTTTTTTCTCTTTCACACCCCATAGTTTTTAGAACTTTTCTAATTTAAAGTACATTTTTAATTTTAAATTGTATAATTAAAAATTTAGAAATATAATTTAAATTGTCAAGATTATATTTTCAATTTAATTTAAAATTTTGATCAAAGAATTTCCAACTTGTAATTCATTGAAAAAACATTGGAGTGAAGGAAGAATTTTTTTTTAGTCATGTCTTGACTTTTATTTTGAGTTCATAAGGAAATGTTTCTTCAAAAATAAATAAGAGAAGTTGTACGTGTTTTCTTACATACGTGTCTATCTTTCTTTTCATAGAATTCTTTTTAAGTAGTAAAGAATCAGTATGAATCAAATAAGAATATTTCTCTTTTCAATAAACAATTTAATTATTTATTTTGATTTTATAATTATTCAAACTTTCTTTTTAGGCTCGTATATTTAAAAATAGTTATTTAATATACATATATATATATATATATTATTTTAATTCATTTTAGTTAATATTTTTATGAAATTGTAGAAGGCATTTTGAAAACAAATGGGTGTATTTAGTAAATCTTGGTATGTTTATTATTTTACACTTGTGTTTTTCTTCAAGCAGTATTTTAGCTTATTTCACTTCAACTGTATTTTAAGCATTCATCGATTAGTTTTGAGTTTTTTTCTCTGAATAAATCATTTAAAATATTCGACACCTTTTTCACTCTAAATTTATAGTCAAGGTATTATATTTGAATTTGAATAAAAGCAAAGCAATCAAGTATATTTTTTTTTCCAAAACTTTAACTTCTTATGCGAATAAAAAATAATAATTTGATATTTTATCAACTAAAATCTCAATTGGAAATAAATCTTTTTAGAGTCATCTCCAATAATGCTTCTTAAATGCTCTTATTATTTTACACTCGATTCTTCTACAATAACTTTAAAAAATGTTCTTAATCAAACACAAGTACAAAAATGAAGGGGACCAACAAAAATAAAAATCCAATTTAGGTTCTTTAATTGGGACAAAAAGAATAGATAACATTTGCTTCTTATATAAGAGGGACCACACAAATTTGCATTAAGAACCCAAAATAGATTTTATTACTACAACTCAATAAGTACTTGTGGTGACAAAGTATGACTAATTAAAATTACATAAATTTAAGCTCATACAATAATTTTTTTAGTCTTTTTCTTACATGTTATTATAAGTGTTTTGGTAGTAACACAGTGAGTATTTTTCTATTTTAACACTTTTTTTTGTCTAACAAAAATGAAACATTATGTTTTGTAAACCTTCCAAAGTTGTCTGTTCTAGAGTAATCTTAAATCCTTAGTTTAAAAACAGCTTTTGTTTGACCCATTAAAAACGAAAAAAAAAAGAAGAAACAGTGCGTGATGATGACGTGTTGAAGATCTTCCTTGGGCCTCTTTAATTAATCGCGTTTCTTCAATTTTTAACCTTTAATTCTTTTCCCTTTTCTTCCTAGTTTTTACTTTCTTTTGTACCTATTCTGCCATACTTCAACCTCTCCTCATTCTTCATCCGCTTCTGCACCCTACCTCTAAACCTTCTTCTCCAAGGCTTTACCAGGTTCGCTTCCCTTTCCGGAACCTCAATCCATGATATTTTTGCGCTTTTCCCCGTTTCAAAATCGGAATCTGGTGCCCCATTTGTGGTTCTCATCCAATACTTCTTTCTATATGCCTTTTTCAGCTCATATTTGTTATTGGGTCGCTCTCTATTTTTCCATTTTCTGTTCGCTGTTGTGCTAAATATTCCCCTGCTATAACAGTGTATGCCATGGAAAAATGAGTGTTTTATTATTGAAACGTCACATTCGATTGTGAAGTGCTGTTTTGATGAGTGGAAATGAAGGAATAATGTAGGGTTTTGGTTTTTTTGTCTGTGCAAAGCTTGTGGGGTTTGTTGATTTGTATGTGAAAAATGGAGGTTTTAGGTTCTTTGGATGTTTATTTAGGGAAACCATAGAGCAGAATACAGTTGAATCTCAGTGTTTTGGAATGAATCGTCTGCTGCCCTAATTGTATATTTAGATCGTAAAGTGGTTTGCTATTAGACTTGTTGTGATGTCTATGACGTGAAACTCATTTTTTTTAGCTGTGCTATCACTCTTTTGTTGTTCAATAGGTTCATAATTAGATTTGCTGTGAGGGATCATCTGCAGCAATTCAGATTCGTTACCGTTGCTTTGAGATTAAAACGCTGTTATTATCCAATTGTATATCCAGTCCCTATTGCAATCGATAAACTGCTTTGCAAGGTGTTATCGGTAGATTAGTCGATCACACCTTTACAGGATGCCATATTATATACAGAGACTTTATAGGTTGTGCAAGGCTTCCTTTTCGCCAGATGGACCTGTCTCTGAAGAAGCTGTTGCAAAAGTTCGTGAGAAGTTAGGTATGTTGTTTGTTTTCCTTGTTGAATTATTTATATATATATATATATATATATATAAATATATAATATTGTATAACTTGTATAAGAAAATAAAAAAATATTTTATTGATAACAATGACACCAATTACATTTTAATGTCTCTATTTGCAATAGTCCAAATCTTTAAAATAAGGAAATAAAAATATGTTGAAATGAATAAGAAGATTTTGAAGTACTTTTTCCTAACTCTGGATATATTGACATTCTTTTTATCTCAATAATCTATTATTTACAACACTCTCCCTCAAGTTGACACATGAACATCAATCATTCCCAATTTGCTTGCAAGATCCTGGAATCTGTCTTGAGAAATCACTTGTGTGAAAATATTTGTTATTTGAAATCCTGTAGGGACATGGATTGTAACCACTAGGCCTATGTCAAGATTATCTTTGATGAAGTGTTTGCGAATTTCAATGTGTTTGGTCTTATATACTGGACTGGATTATGAACAATGATTATGGTTGACTTGTTATTACAGTACAATTCCTTAGGAATATTAACCTTTATTTTAAGGTCATCAAGTATGATCTTATAAGGCCTTTATTAGAATACATACCTTATTCCTTCCCCTGAGTTTCAAATTCGAGAAGAATATTCATGTACACTTCTTCTAAAGCTCCACGAAGAAAAACATTTTTAACATCCAATTAGTGCAAGAACAACTTGATCTGTATTCATCTTTGCTACAGGACAAAAAGTCTCCTCATGGTCAATTCCATAAATTTGAGTGTACCCATTTGCAACCAATCTAGCTTTGTACCTATCTAGTGACCAATTTGCCTTATGTTTCATAGTAAATATCCATCTACATGCTATGGTGTTTTTGTCTCTTGGTTTGTCAACAATCTCCCATGTTGAGTTTCTTTGTAATGCATTTATCTCCTCTCTCATGGCTTGAGTCCAATGTTCACTTCTCATAACTTCTTAGACTATGGTAGGAATTTCTGTGGCATTAGTGATGACAGTAAAACTTCAATGTCTATTATAGAGATTGTCAGTTTATGTAGACATATTGAAAAATAGGATATTTAACACACAATCTTTTTCCCTTTTTCAATGTAATAAGTAAATTCTTAGTAACACTTACTTCCTCATTATAACCTTTAGGCTCCCTTACCTCTGAATCAGGAAGCTCTTCTTGCTCTCAAAGTATGTTGTTTTTTATATTTTTTGTTGTGGAATGTTAGTTCATGAACAATACTATTATGAGACAAATTTGGATAATTTATGATTCACATATTTATTACTTAATTTTTTTGATGCTTTTTCCAATTGATTTTAGACAAGACAAAAAATTAACAAAGACGTGACAAACCTCAAATTTACTTTTCATAATGTATGTCCATGTAACACGAGTACAATCATCAATAAAAGTAACAAATCATTTTTCTCCAAAAATGTATTCTAAAGTAGGGCCCCAAACATTAGTGTGAATAAAGTCAAATGGGAAATTACTCTTTTTACAAGAGATGGAGATAAGATACATGGTGACTTTTTGACCTTTTACAAAAATCACATTTGAAAGACTCAATAGACTCTTTAATGAACAAATGAGGGAACAAAGATTTTATTGGGTTGAAGGAGGGATGCCCAAGCCTTTTATGATGAAGCCATATCTGAGGACTTGCTCATGTTTTTGATGTTGCTTGTTAGCTTATGACTTTTTGTTTTGGCCCTTGGATTCCAACAAATATAATCCACTCTGCTCCTTGGTAATTAAAATCATATTCCTTGTGGCAAAGTCTTGAAATAAGAAGAGAAAAAAGTTACCAAACTATTCAAATCTTCTGTAAGTTTTTGTATAGAGATAAGACTGTTGGTATAAAACATCCTTTATTACAATAAATGTTTCTAAAGTTATATTCTTGGAACTGCATATGGGTACACTATCACCATTTGTAACTGTAATGAGTTATTCTCTAGTCATCTTGGCATACAAATGGACAAGATTATGAAAATGAGTCATGTGATCGGTTTCTCCTGAATTAATAATCCAAACACCATGAGACAAAGAACCAATAGTATTGAATGTACTCTTACTTTTCATGGGTAAGGCATACGATGACTTAGTCATTTATTCAATCATTGTTAGAAGCTTTCACACCGGACATTGTAAAAACAGAAGAAAAAAAAGAGATAACAAAGATTCATCGCTTGTCACTTTTATTTGATAACCTATTTGGTACAAGAATAAAAAAATTCACATCTACTCGAATTGAAGTCAAGTGAGATGTCACCACCCCTTGGAATGGGCTCAAGAGGTCGTGACGACATTGTTTGTGGCGGCGGCGAGTGGTTCACACCTTTCTAGCCAACCATTAACCTCAACGACAATGGCGAACAACAACGATTATGGTTGTTAACGAGGCAGTGGAAACAGGCTCCCAAGATTGGGAGCTTTGACACGAACTTGAACAATATAAGAAAATAAATAATTATTTTGTTGATAGCTATCAAACCAATTACATTTTCATTATCTGTAAAAACTTTTAAAATAAGAAAATAAAAATATGGTGAAATGATTAGGAAGAGTCCGAAGATATGTTTTCCTAATAACCATGTTACAATAATATATATACACACACACATATATATATATATTTTATATTATGCATGTGTACATTTGATTCTAATAATCATGCAAATAAACTTATTGCTTGTGATTCCAAAGAATAGTCATTGTTAAATATTTGTCCAATCTGGAGGGTTTTAACAAATAGGTCGTGTGATTGATATGAGTAATAACTGAGTATATATTCAGATACAAGTCGTTCTATGCTATGTTCAGACTCCACTCCAGAAATCTTTAAGCGTTCCTTTTGTTCTCTCTTTTCCTTTTTTATGGATTTGAATTTCTGGAGGAGATTATGGCAAGGTTGAAAAATTGAGGTTTTGTCATGACAATTTTGTCATTAACTTGTTTTTATTCTTCTCAAGAATTGAGTAGTCACAATGTTCTCTCCAAACTCTTGGATGAAGCAATTATCTTCTTTAGAAGAGAGGAAAAAGGTCGACTGATGGCTGTTTACATTTTAGGATTAATTTAGATTAATAAGGATTAATTTTGTTTTAAAGTTTTTGCTGTTAACTAGATTTCTATTTGCCATTTATTAATTTAATTTTCTTGCTTATCAGTATGGTAATGCACAGTAAAATATTTCTACCTTTTGAAATATGATTTTTACTGCTCATATCGTTACACCAGCTGCTGGTATTCTGTATTATATCCCAACAATCAATATTTGACCTGATTTTGACATCTGATCGAAAATCTTTGCAAGCTTGTGATTGTGACTCCTACTTAGTGTTAGAGATTGTGATTATATAATCTGCTCAAGGGGCTATACAAGTGTGCTTAAATAGCTGTGAATGCCAGCGTAACATTTCAACTGTCTCTCTGTGATCTTTGGTTCTGTTCTTTCTGAGTGTTTTAAAATACAGTCATATACCACACATGGACTTGTATTGTACATTTTGTTCCCTTGTGATCTTTTTAATAACCATTCTTTTAATGTTTCAGAAAAAATCAAGCCTTCAGATGTAGGTCTTGAACAGGAGGCACAAGTGGTTCGTAACTGGTCTGGTCAAATGCCTGAATGTAATGGGAACCATCAACAGTCACCACCGATCAAATACCTGCATTTGTATGAAGATGACAGCTTCTCTGTTAGTTTTAATTCTCAGAACTCACAATTTAGTCAGCAATTTTTATACTCATTTCTTGAGCATAGCTACAAAAGTTTGATTAATATTTTTTATCTTCATCAGATAGGAATTTTTTGTATGCCCCCTTCTTCTGTTATTCCTCTCCATAATCATCCTGGAATGACAGTCTTAAGCAAGCTCTTATATGGTTCAGTACATGTTCAATCCTATGATTGGATTGATTTTCCTGGTCCAACTGATCCATCTGAAGGTTTGTTCTTTATGGCTTTACATATTTTTGTTGCAATCCAGTTTTTTGTCCGGTGTATCTGCCTGGGAATACATCAAGTATTGAATCTGTTGCTCCCTTCTTTGTTTTTGTTTTGTCATGGCCATCGTTAATGAGGTAGGACAGGATGGTACCCTGTCATCATCCTCCAAAATAGTTTGTGCTCTCATGAAACTGAAAGGAAAAAGCCAGGACCTGTGTTTTAAAAGTCAACAGACGAAATCTAGCCTGTTAATGTTAGTTCTTGGTCTCAGTTAAAACTCAACTATGAAAAGCATATGGTAGCAGAGCTAAAATTGTCTAGAAATTATAAACTGGCAGATTGAATGTTTGGTAAATGAAAAACAGTGGATAATGGGAGTCAAAAAGGGAATTTTTTTGGTTAGTTGTTCGATTCTTGACCTATTCCTCCCTGTTGATAATGACAACTAATTATGTGATAGTGGAAATAGAGCTCCTAAGACGAGGAGTTATGATACTACGGAAAATAAGTCAAATACACAAGAAAGGAGGGTGAAATTGTGTATTAAAACATATTTGAAATTCTTGCAAAGTTGTGTATGATGGAGTGCACATAGATGCAAGTTTGTATCGTGACAGACAATTTGTCAATAACTTGTCTAAATCTTACTTTTTAAGCTCTCCTTTTGATAGTACAGTTTTATTAACATGCAATTTAAATGAGCATAAAGGAAAGATGGATTTATGTTGGAGATTTTTGTACTAGTTAATTTGTAAAAGCAGTAATTCTTGATTACCTTGATCAAGTTTCACTAGGACTCTGAAGTTACAACAGAGAATTATTGGAACACATTCACCCCTGGCTAGATAACTCGAGTATTGTTTGAACACTCAGCTAGTCTTGGTTAACAATCCAAAGTATTGATTGGAATTTAGCCACTCTTGGCTAAATAACACGAGTATTATTTGGAACAACAACCACTCTTGGCTAAGTGGGTTTTACAGAGAAAGGGTATTCTAAACGATCACATGGTTTTGCTTACTAGACAGAGATAACATCTTTCAAAGGATACAAGGTTAATGAACTCTTTTAGCTTGCTAAATGAACATCAACAATGTTCTTTTGAAACTTAAGGCATATAAAGCTTTGAGTATGAATATTGACAGTGTTTCAACATCTCTTGATCACTTCTATTGTCTTCAAATTGGAAGATTGTTTTATATAGGCAGTTAAGAAAAGAGCCGTTATAAATTCTTTTCTACTTGTTATGGAGCTTCACTTCAGGTCTATCCATGCAGATATGTAGATATGCATTAAATGCGTCCCATGCAACATTAAATGCTTATCTCTTCCTTAATCAGCATCTCAATAGCTGGTATGACTTATCAGGTATTGGTTAGAGAGCTTTCACCCAAATTGGAGTACAACATAGGACTGTATGTGATAGATAGCCTTTGCAGAGTTGACACAAGGCGTGTCAAGATGTGCGTAGTAGGCGTAGAACAACTTTAGCATGTCCCTTAGGGATCTTTGATGTTTACAAACATTTTACGAGATCTTCTTAATAGATGTGGAGATGAAACATTTCTTGCAAAACAATGTCCTATATCGTTTGTCAGATAGAGCACTTGCGTCTCACATGATATGTTATGATATGTTTGAAAAATGAAGCATATTCTTGTTGCATTTTGTTGCTTAGGAGCACTTAATCAAAATCATCTAGGATATCAGGCACTTAGTTTTTATTTCTTTACCTTCTGTGCTTATGAAAATTAGAGGTTATATTTACCTTGTAGTCTTATTTATCTTGTTTCTCTTCATAATATTTTACCTCATTTGGGAATTGGTAAGGATTATTAATCATTAATAATTTTGGTCTTCTTGCCCTCAACCAATTTGTTCTTGGCAGCTAGAGCTGCAAAGCTTGTCAAAGATACCGAGATGAAAGCACCAATTCCCACGACAGTTCTTTATCCTACCCTTGGAGGGAACATACATACTTTTAAGGCAGTAACTCCCTGTGCAATCTTTGATGTATTATCTCCACCTTATTCTTCAGAACATGGAAGACACTGCACCTACTTCCGGAAATCGCAGAGGAAAGATCTTCCAGGTGATCTTATTTATATCCAATGCAGGTTCATTTATGCCTTGTGTCCCAAATGATTGATGGTTTTACCTGTAAATGTTGTGTTTTGTTAACCACACCATATGGTTTGCCAACATTAATTTTAATTGCAGGTAATCTTCAGTTGAATGGAGTTACAGTGTCTGATGTTACCTGGTTGGAAGAATTTCAACCTCCTGACGACTTTGTGATTCGGAGAGGGATATACAATGGTCCTGTCATTAGAACTTGAAAATTTTCTTGTTTTGTGTTTCACCTTAAAATGAATTTGGCCTTTATGATTAGGTTACAACTAAGGGAATTGATGAACGAGTTCTGAAAAGCCAATACAATAATTCTATTCTTTGTTAGGCATTTGGTTTGTACATAACGATGCACTATTGTAGTCTCTCGAGTCACCTACCTCACCTTAATTCAGTAGGTTAGTTACGGAATTTGAAAAAGGGACCTCAATCATGATGAGTGAACTTGTGAAATTTTGTTTGCTTAATGTTGAGAATGAGTTACCATGTATCATTTTTGTCTCTTTTGCAATTTCCATGTGTTTTTGCCTTCTCAATTGTAATTTTACACCATTGCTACGGTAGAGGTTCCAGGGAAACTAATTAGATCCGAATATTCTGATATTGTTGTCTCCAAAAATTTGTTGCTTTTGGAAGTATTGTGAATAGAGTTCACAATATGTGTCCAATTATTAGTTGGCTGCTTCTTTCTGAAGTTCCATCACTTTTCCCAGCACCTCCATAAATTTCAAAATTCTAAAATCGTCCTTTAGTAAAAAGTTAAAAATAAAAGGCATTGACATTGTTTTTTACGGTTGGTTGGTGAATGAAGAGAGTGTGTGGGTTGAAGGTGGTGGTGGTGGGTTGTGTTGATTATGGATGACGGTTGTTGATAATTGGTGGTTGTTGGTGTCGGTGGTGGCATTTTTAAGTGAGTAGGTATCGTTAATTTTTTTTATGTTCTGGATTTGTTAATTCGGTGCATCTACAAATTAATGAATTCAAAAGTTAAAGATCTTAGAAATTATACTTCAAATGATGTAATATGGAACTTACTCTTGAATCTGGATTAGTATTTCGGCTTACACAATTTGTAATACTTCTTTATTTTAGGTTTCATAAGTTGAAATGTTAATATGAATTTGGAAGTGAGTTCCATGTTAAACAAATAGAATTACTAAATTTTATAATTTATGGATTAGATAATCTAAAATGTATTGAATTCAGAATGGATGATGATGTCTTGTTTCTGGATACGTAATATAGATAGTTGTCTATTGTATGAAATGACTTGTGGATTGCTAATTTGTAAAGTATTTTTTTGAGTTATCAAATGATTTTGAATTATTTAATCTGAAAGGTATTTTTTAAGTTGTGAAATGATTAATGAATTATCTAATTCGAAAAAAAATTGAATTAGAGTTTTTTTTCATGTTTTTCACAATCCGATACATGTTTTTTTGGGATTTCATTGTTGCGGATTTAATCCACTCCCATTTTATCTTTTCAGTTTATCTTTCTGATTTATTTAAACTGGGAATTTTGAATGACAAAAAAAACCACCAACAACAAAATAGCACTAAACTATACAACAAAACATTTCAAAAGATGCAAATTCTCACCTCTACAACTACACAATGACATCTCAAAGTGTGAAAAACCACCCCAAATTGTGTTGGAGGTACACCAAGAGACCGTGGAATGAGAGAAGAGAGGAGAGAGAGTGTGTAAAGTTAAAATGCTTATGATTTTATTTTTTAAATTATTTATTTAAGGACATAAGCATATTCCTTTTTAGTATGGAAGTACTGAAGAAGTCATGGGAGCACGAAGAAACAACCTTGTTGGTTATGTATATTTTGGATATAATATTTTGTTTTCTTTTTTTTCAAATTGGAATTTAGTTTAGTTCTTATTTCTTTTAATTTTTAATCTTCTGACAAATATTTTTATAAATGGTTTAGTTGATTCTATCATATTAGTGGGTAGACAATTCGTTTTTGCACTCCAATGTATGTTTTTCTTCTGTAGCTTTGTAAATATTAAAATATGTAAATATTATAAGTCAATTTTAATTTTTGAATTTCAGATAATTTGAAAGTTAATATTATATTTTTAATTATATAATCTCAAAGTTATTTTTAAAAGTGTCTTTTGAATTATGCAAACTTGAAATAAATTGAGATTTAGAAGTTGAAAGTCATCTTACATTAAAAAAATTCAGGTAATTTGAAAGATTTTTTAAATTATATAATTTAAAATTATTTTTTATATAAAAAAGAGTTTACATATTTTAGAATTTGAATGTTTGTTGCATGAGTCTAGACATGTGGTAGTGATGGAAAGAGAGTGATGACGACTCTAAGAGGTGGCAGCGACAATTTTATCTTATATACAAGTGTAGAGTGTGAAGTTAAGACCAATTGGGTTCGGCTGACTAGACACCATGTTTTAGTGAATGAGCTTAATCGTTGTGTCCCCATAATCTCTATTTAAAGAGATCATTTACTTGTAATTTTGTAACAAACAAAATAAAAATCTAATTAGTTGCCTGTGGACGTAGGTTGTAGATTGGCGACCGAACCACGTTAAATCCTGTGTTGTTTATTTTCTGCAGTTCATTCGTGATTGTGTGTGTTGCTTTCGCGTGCGTTTTTTTCCATCAAGTGGCATCAGAGTTTGGTTTGTTTACACACTAGAGATCCGATCAACAAAAATTAATCGACGAGATGTGAAAATTGTGCCTGCAGCAGCGTCCCAAAGCTAGGGTTCCACAAGGGCGATAACGACGTCCCAAAGCTAGGGTTTCGCAGGGGCGACAACGGCATCCTAAAGCTAGGGTTGTGTGTGCATTCTACAGGTGTGCTGGTCTGAGACGACACAGAGTGTAGTGCGAAGGCGGTGACCAGCGACAGTGGAGGTGCAGAGCACGCCAGTGCGGCGAAGCGCCAGTGCAGTGGGGACTATGACCAGGTCTGTTGGTGAGTGATTTTGGGTGGTGCAATTTTTTGTGTTCTTGATTTAAAAAAAATAAAATTTGCCAATCTGAAATTAGTTGGACTGAGTTTCTTGTCTAGTCATTTGAGATGACAGAAGACGGGAAGTTTCGAATTGAAAAATTCAATGGTACAAATTTCAGTTGGTGGAAAATGTGAATTGAGGATTTGCTAGTCTAAAAAGACTTGGACATGGTTTTGGGTGACAAGTCAGAAAAGATGCCCGATGCAGAGTGGGCAGGTTTGGATCGGAAAGCTATGTCCGTTATCCGACTCTCTTTGACCAAGAATGTTGCGTTCAACATTCTGAAGGAGAAGACAACGAAAGGTATCATGGAAGCACTGTCTAATATGTACGAGAAGCCATCTGCTGCAAACAAGGTGTTTCTGATTAGAGAATTGGTAAACACAAGGATGAAGGAAGACAATTCAGTTACTGAGCATATCTGACAGTTGGTCTGGAACGGTTACAACAGTTACTTGTTCAGCGGGACCCGATTGATTCACTTTTGAGAAGATTCATGATCTCATTCTTGGCGAGGACGTTCGAAGAAGGAGTTTTGGGGAATCATCTAGTGAATCGCTATATGTCATCAGAGGTAAGAAAAATATCAGAGATAGTGGGAGCAAGAACAAAGGAAGGAGTCAGTCAAAGACTCAGGATTGCTCAAGTGTAACATGTTGGAACTACAAGGAGATGAGACATTTCAGGAATCAATGCCCAAATGATGAACAAGTCAACATTGTAGAAGACTCCACGGACGAGGACCTTTTAGTCTGTTGTGTAGATAGCAGTGTGGATTCCTGGGTCATGGATTTTGGTGCTTCATTTCATGCTACCCACGTCCGTGAAACATTGCAGAATCTAGTTATTGGGGACTTTGGAAAGGTAAGACTAGCGGACAACAAAACTCTTGATGTTTCAGACATAGGTGACATAGTGTTGAAGACGCCAGTCGATTTCTGGACTTTGAAGGATGTTAGAGTTGTTCCAAGCTTAACGAAAAGTTTGATTTCTGTTAGGCAGTTGGACGAATAGGGACATGATGTGAAGTTCAGAAATCAGCAGAGGAAGGTCATCAAGGGAAATCTTGTCATGGCCCACGGAAGAAAGAGAGGTTCCTTGTATATGGTCGGATTACTGTCTGAGGGAGTGGCCGTCCCAGTTCGGAAGATAAACAAAGTCCGGTTCACAGAATCTCGTGGGCAGAAGAGGGTTGTTTTTACAAGAGAGAAACTCAGAGCCACATGTCAGATTCAGGATGAACGAGCATGGAAAGGTTCAGGTAGACCAGTCAAGGTACTTATGGTAGTGGGAGCACGGGTCGTGCTTCAGCTGAGGTTCCTAGACGACAATGGGTTAGGAGAACCAATATTTTAGCTGTTGAAACATCTCCAGAAAAGTTCTTGTTGAGTATGGAGTATGTTTGTTCTCAGGCTATTCCAGGATTTGGCAATTTGTGTAAGTGGGAGCCGGTAGGAACAGAGGACAGATCAGTGGCAATTTCAGTCATGACGAACATGTTGAAACTCAGGGGAGTTTCAATGAAGTCTTCAAGATGATTAAGAAGGCTGGTGGCAACTAGAGGTGGAACATTGAGTTCCGTTGACAACTTACAAAAGTACATGTACACAGTTGAAGCGTAGGTGAACATTGTTCCATGGCTTCAAGTGGGAAATTGTTGAGTGTGAAACCAAGATCAATTGGGTTGGGCTGACTAGATACCATGTTTTAGCGAATGAGCTTAATCATTGTGTCCCTTTTTTTTATCAGCAAATAGCAATGAAATTAAAAGGGATCACTTCAGGGGTGATCCAACCCTTATACAGTAAAATGATGTTCACAAATTACCTTTCTAACTACAAATCAGCCAACAAAACCTCCTACAGTCAAACCCATCTCTATCAAAATAACAAAGAATAACAAGGATCAATCCTCATATCAAAACTAAATTGAATGCATACAAACCAAAGGTTCAAGACACCAATCAGAGAATGAGAAATTAGCTGACGGTACCTTTGAAGAGATCCAGGACTAATCCTTAATTTGTGCCAAAGAGAACACCTCCATGTGGTCAACCACTCCACCTTTAAATAAACAGTTGTTCCTATGCCTCCAAATTTCACTAATCAACGCAATCCACACGTTGCCCATAATAAGATTAACTGAAGTGGGTGCATCCAGAATCTTGAAATGTTCAAAATGAGACCTAGGATCCATAAAATTGACAGATCTTACTCCTAACCAATCATAACAAAGATTCCAAATTAAACAAGCAACTCTGCATTCGCAAAACAAATGATTTGTTGACTCCTCGTACCTCCTACACAAGCAACACAAATTACTCTCAATCCCGATTCCTCTTCTCTCCAGATTAATCTTACAAGCAACCTTGTTTTCCATCACTCTCCAAGCTGTGACATGTGCTGAGGGAAGCGCCTTAATTTTCCAGAAAATATTATATCTTCTTGAGACTTCCTCGCTTCCTTCTCCCCTTAAAAACCCATAAGCAGACTTAACTGAAAATTCTTTCTGTTGACCCACTATCTTTCCAAACCCATCTATCCACTGTTTCCATCTCAAGCATCTTATTAGAGATCAACTCTAAGAGTTGACTTTCTTGCTCCTCTTCCCAAGCAAACAGACCTCTTCTCCACCTTAATTTCCATTCCCAGGACCCGTTCCCCCATATTCCACAATCACATAATCTTGCCTCCTTATTAACAGACAATGAAAATAACCTTGGAAATCTACTTCTCAAGTCTTCTGAGTCTATCCAGTTGTCTGACCAAAACAATACCTCTCTCCCGTTACCGACCTCCAAAGACAAACGATCTTCAAACTTCCCTCCCCATTCCTCAGACCTCCAGACCTTCCTTAAATCTCTCCACCACAGAGAAACCTTACTATTAATATCTCGTTGCTCCTTCAAACCTCTCCAACCTCCGTACTTAGAATCTAATACATCCCTCCACAACCCCCCCCCCCATTTCCGTTTTTAGGCGCCAAATCCATTTTCCCAATAAAGCCAAATTAAATTGCCTGATATTGATAATACCGAACCCTCATGCATCCTTGGATTTACAAATCTTATCCCATGCCATCCATGCAACCTTTCTTCCATTTGACCCCCAACCCCACAAAAAATCCCTCTGCAGACGCACAATCTTCTTTAACACATTAGACGGTATCTTGAACATAGACAAATATTGTGTCCCCTTTATAATATCTCTATTTAAAGAGATCACTGTACTTGTAATTTTGTAACAAACAGAATGAAAATCTAATTAGTTGCCTGTGGACGTAGGTTGCAGATTGACGACCAAACCACGTTAAATCTTGTGTTGTTTATTTTCTGCAGTTGATTCATGATTGTATGTTGCTTCTGTGTGCGTTTTTTCCCATCACAAAGAAAGGGGATGTAAAACGAAACATCTAAAAAGTGAAAAATTATTCAAGGTTAGATGATTTATTTGTAGTTGAATCATAGTTAAACTTTTATAATTAGAAAAGATTATTTTTAGAGTGAAAGTAACCCATTTATCCATTCAATCTATTTATGAATAAATTTATCTAATCTATTTATTATAAAGATGTAAAGAAATAGATCATATTAAATCTATCCATACAATTTTATAGAGGGTTAATAACTAATTTATTATTTTTTCTAAAACTCAATGAATGTCCCTATTATTTCAACCATTTTCTTCATGATTAAATCTGTCCTAAATTACCTTCCAAAAAACTTAAAAATATATTTTAATTTTTTTTTTGAAATTTAAAATTTATTTATGATTTTAGAAAAAGTATTTTTATGGATGGATTGGATATAAAACCATACAAAGGATTAATAGATAGTCTAAAATAGGTTTTATTAAATGGATCGACATTTTTAATTTATTAAAGTGGGTTATCTTGACAAAATTGATTAAAACTCTAATATAATATATTATTAAGCAATATTAACGAAAAGATAACATAATGATTGTAAGTTGTAGATTTGTAATATCAAGAATTAGATGCCACTTATAAATGTCATTACTCTTTCATTGCATTGGTATTTATAAAATAAAAAAAAATCAAACAAAATAGTTATATACTCTCTCTCTAGCATGTTCTTTATTATGGGTTAAAAATTATTGAAAATTCTAAATTTTAACCAATATAATTTCAGAAGAAATGCGTTCAAATGTGTGAATCATAATAAATATTCATTAAAAATGTGATTTCCAATAAATATTTTCAAAAGTATTCATTAAATAAAAAGTGAGAATACATGAAATTGTGAATTATAATAAAATTCCAATCAACTTGATATTATTGTTCAATTAGATACTTCAACTTAAAAATACAAGAAAACTAGTAATATTTACATTAATTAAGAAAGTTGGTTAAAATCACTTATCTTTATTAATTTCATTTCTTTAAATTGAAACTTGACATCAATAAAAAAAATAATTTGAAATAACCTCTCATTTAATTGGAGGACATTCAAGAAAAAAAATTGTAAACCAAAGTAGTTAGAATTTTTTATGTTTAAGTCTTTGGTAAAGAGGGAATAACTCTATAACATATCTTTGTTATTGCTTTTAACAAGACAAGCAATAAATTTTTGTATGACTTGTTTTTAGGGGTTAACAAATCTAGTAACTTGTTCCAAGAAAAACGTGGAAATGTAGAAATTAAAAAAATAACTCATACAGGATAATAAATTGATTAAAGGCTAGATTCAAACTCTGAATTTTGAAGAACTAAAATTAAACAATAAATTTTACGAAGATTAAAATTAAACTCTAAGGGACGCTAAATTAGGATTTGAATTTGTTTGAGAGGAAGAAATTCTGAAAAGTTATAATGCAACACATGTCGTATGATAGGATTAGTGGTGCTTAGACGTTGCATCATCTAAAATATTCATTAACAGAAAATTAACAGGCTTAGTAGCTCCAAATTAAGTGTGAGATATTTCAAAGATGTCAAAGATAGCGAAACAATGATAGGAAAGTAAATACACACTAGTTTAAAAAAAAATAGTTAAATATGTTTTTGTCTTATTATAACATTAAAGTGACTTTTATCTCTTTAAACTTAGAGCACTAGGATAAAGAAGAAAACTATTGTAACGATGTTCTTTTTAATATATTAAATAAATTTGCAGTGTGCATTGTATTATAATATTCATGTTAGCAATGAGTTAACATGAAATATTTTAATATTATAATTCACACAAAAAATTTGTTTGTTATGTAAAAAATTTGACAATGACTTAATCCAATAGTTTTCTTACTAACAAGTATTAAAAAAATCTAAAATTTGAATTAGGGACGAAAACTAATTTTGCGTGAAAGTATAAACATAAAAAACATATTTAATCCATTTTTTTTTTTATATCAATTGTTGCAAAACTAGCATAAAAAGTAATATTATCCCATTGTATATATTCCATCTTCCTTCTACTCCTGCTCCATAAGCATAATTCTAAACAACTGCATAATATCACTTCCAGTCTTGATCTGCATCACTGCACCTTCACCCCATTCTTCTAAAATTTGATTAAGGTCCAACAATTGCAAAAAAAAAAACAGCTCCCTCTCATGCCCAAAAACAGAATTGCTTCAGGTTCTCTTAGTGTTGCATAATGTTGGATGTTACCACCATGCATTGAAGATTGTGCATGTAGAACATGGGAGCTTTGATGTTTCAAATCTATGCTTAGTCTAGGTTGTTTAGATTTCCTGTAAAGATCATTCCTAGTCCCTTGCACAAACTTGCTCAATCTATTTTGAAAGAGAAAAGTGTTTTTCTAAGCAAAGAGAGAAACAACCGGTTGAAACCTCGAAATAATTGGTTGTTTGTCACATAGGTTGTTTGAAGGTTTTAAAACTGTTTTTGACTTGGTTAAATAACTGTCTAACCAATTCAACTGATTAAAACAACTTTTCAACCGGTTGATTGTCACATTTCATAACAGCTTTTCAAAAACCTGTTAATCTGTTTTTCAATTGAATCAAAACTGTTTTGGCTCATAATTGTTGCCTAGAACGACTAGTTTTTTAGAGCTATAAATAAGGCTTTTCTTTTTGAAACATATACAACAAGACAGATATCAAATTTAGTGAGATTGCGATTGATTTTCAGAAAAGTTTTTCAAAGGTTTGTAAGATTGCTAAATAGTTGTGCACTAGTTCAAGGTCTGATCCTAGGAGCTCTATGATTCTTGTAAACTCAGGTGTAATCTGTTGCTTTCATGATTCTTGTATTTGTTCTTTTATAAACTTGTGAAGTGTGTTGAAATCCTATAAAGTCAGAGGGTGTTCTGACTAAAGGTGTGATGGAGATCAAGAAGAAAAAGAGAATGAGGTTGAAGTTGAAGATGCTCAAAGACATATTAGCTCATCATCCTTTTTACCTCAAAGGATTACAAGGAGCAAAGCTAAAGAGTTAGGAAGTAGGCTTCAAATGTTTTCTCTTTTTGTAGTTTCTTTTGTATAAAATTTAAAATACATAGAGTAGTGTTTAGTAAGGTGCTAAAGAGGGAAACCTAAGACACCTCTTGTGTATAACATCTATAGGCGTTAGTTTTTAGGAAAAATATAGAAGGTGCCTCTTCACTCTCCATTTTAGGCGCTAGAAGTGGAAGAGTTATAGGCTACCATGTAAAGCTTCTCTTGTAAGCTTCTTTGTAATAGGTGATGGTCCTTTCCCCTATAAAAGGAGGGCTTGAGTCTTTGAAATGATAGAATTGATTTTTGAGTAAAGAACCTCTTCCAAATTGGTGAGTGAATTGAGAGAGACTTGTGTCTTCTTCTCTTCTAATCTTATCTTGAGTGCATTCTTGGACTCTCAAGTGGCGGCAACTATACTCATCTTGAAGCCTTTCATCCTTCAAGTGGCGTGCACATCTCCAAGAGCTACAACCACATAAGTTTCCTAGTTCTTTTCATCTTCTTCATCCATTTCCATTCTAAAACAAACTCTAAAACATGTCTTTGATGTTTCTAGTCTTTTCAATCGGTAGAACTTGCTTGTTTTGTGGTTTCATTCGGTAGTTCCTTCTAGTTTGCTGTTCTTGTGGTTTTTGTTGTGTTTCCTTGTGTTTGAATCGGTTCATTTGTGTTCTTTTGTATTTTAATCGGTTTATATGCCATATTATGTGTTTCTATATGAGTTTGGCTTGGTTACTTGTGTTTTGGTGAGTTCTTGAATGTTAAGAACATTGATCCAATTCTTAAAAAGTGCCTAATCTTATCCCAACTCTTGTTGAATCCATAACATGTTCATATCATATCTCTATCATGTTATTGGAATCATATTATGTGGTATCATGAGTCTTAGGTTTGTTCTTATGTGTGTTTGAGTTGTTTTGGCACTTTTAATTCAAGAACTTTACATTCTTGTTGTTACCTTTCTGTTTTAGGTTTATTTTTTAGTATTTCTTGCTGTTTTCTTGTTCTTATTACATTGTGTTTGTGTCATTTTGATTTTTGAATCCTTATAAGTTTTGTCAAAGTCATGTTTCTCCAAAAATGTTATGAATTCTATGTAGTCCTTTTGTTGATAATTTTTGTTTCTTGATTTTGTTTTGAGTACAGTTTTATGTGTTTGTTTTCTTGATCCTTTGGTGCTTTTTCTTTTTAGTTTTGAGTTCATACTTGTGTAATAGACTTATACAAGTTCTTAAAACATCACTTCTATTATGTCTTTTGAAGTTCTTAAATCTTCTTTTCATTCTAGATAGGTTTCCTTTTTTTTCTTGAAAACGTGCTGACCGTTTCGATTTATTGCAATTTATTTGCTTACTGGAAATTTCTGAAATTCTGGATTTGAGTTAGTGAAAGTGTTATAAAAAAGTAGAAAAAAGAAGTACATCAAAATTCCAAGTACAAAAAAAAATGATAATTGAAATACGTCCAGTGTGTAATTATGGCACAAAAAATACGGTAATCTGGCAGTGATTTTGCAAAATTTATCAGAATTAATTGGCTTACTGTTTTTGTGTAATTCCAGTGCCATTGTTGAAATAAGATCTTGAACTTTCTGTGGTTTAAATTTTATAATCCAGTTTGCATTATACAGTTCCAGATAAATCTGTAAAGTCACGCACAGTTTATATAAAAATTCCAGTAGTTCTGTTTTTGTTTTCTTCATCTATTCTAGTGCTTTTCTCTCGATTTCTTTTGTGTGTCATCCTTTAATTGAGTACCTTATTTTTCTTGCTTGTCTTTTCTTCACTATTCTTTGAGTTTGTCATATATCTTGTATTCCTTTTGATATAACCTTTCTTGTTTACACCTTTTCTTGCTTGTCTTTTATTGTTCTTTAAGTTTTGAGGTGTATTGGCTTTGAGAAAGAGTGCTTTTGCTTTGACATATTTCATCTAAGAGTTATAAGACCTCAAGAGAAGATTGGTTGAGGGAAGTATTCTTTCTTGGAGTGAATTGAGTGACTTTTATTTTTTTACTATAATTGTTCTATTTGCTAACCTTGTTTTTTCTTAATATTGTTTGCTATTGTGTTTGTTGTTTTCTTTGTCCAATGGATACATATTCAAGTGCTGAATCTTCCAAATCACATTCTACTCATAAAGCTTATGTTCTTAATGAGTTAAAAGAAGCAAAACGAGCCCTTGCTCTCAAAGATGAAGCTATGCAAAAGTTGGAAGATAGATTAGCAATCAAAGATGATGTTATGCTAAAATTGGAGGAAAGATTAGCAAAACTTGAATTGAAGCACGAAAGATCCTCACATTCCATCCATGGGAGACATCATTCTCCTAGACATTCTTCCAATGATTCTTCCAATGCTCATGACCATGGAGAAGATTATAGAAGAAGGAGGCATCACCATCATTCTCATGGAGAGAGACATCACCGTGAACAAAGACATCACCAAGAAGTAAAGCCTCAACTTCCTTTTGTAAAAGTACCTAGCTTTAGTGGTGATAGTGATCCTAATATGTATTTAGATTGGGAGGCTAAATGTGAACAAATTTGTAAAGCCTATGAGGTCAATGATGACCAAAAGGTGAAAATAGCCTCTTTAGAATTCATAGATTATGCCATGAAATGGTGACATAGTATTGTAATGGACATTGGCTATAACAAGAGACCTCACTACAAAAAATCGTGTATAAAGTGGCGGTTTTAATATGGCAGTTATTAAAAACCGCCACAATTAGCTGTATAATACGACAGCTTCGTAGGTGCCATAATGTTCCTTCGAAATGTGACATTTAGAACCGTCATAACATTCGAAAAAATTTTATCCCACTTTTTGTTCCCTCCATAACCTTCTTTCCCAAAGTTTTTTGTTTTCGTTTTCCCCTCTTTCGGTCTTCGAAAATAAACCAGTTTTACTCTTGGAAATGTACCTCCCAGTCTTCACGTTCCTCATTCAATGATCCTGTAAACCCTCACTCTGACCCTTCTCAACCCTATTTTGTAAACCCTCTCTCTCACCCTCATCAAAATCGTTCTTCTCTCAGCCCCATTTCGTAAACCCTCACCCTCATTCTCACTGCAATTGTTCCCTTCATAGTTGTATTTCGTAAACCCTCACTCACCGCCCCACTTCGTATTCCTCTTCTCTCACCGCAATCGTTCCCCTCTCTCTCGATTTAGGGTTTTCAGTCGCACCGCAATCGTTCTTCCCGCAATCATTCTCACCGGAAAATTGTTCTCGTAACCCGGTACGTCGTCGGCAATATGGTTCTGTGTGTACACATGTTTGATGAAATTTGGTTCTCTGTAATTTATTTATTTTTCTTGTTTCATTATAAAATTAAAATCATTGTGAATTGGGAATTTGGTTTTGTTGTTAACGGGAGCGAGAAATGGAGTAAACAATTAGTTCAAAGTTTCATGTTTTTGTTGTTCAATTTGGAAATGTCTTAACTGTGGTACCCTGTTCATCCATCATCACCGACAATAATTGATTTTGGCTGTAAAGTAATCATTTTAGCGTCGTTCCGTCAATGCTATTGATCTTTATCATGAACCAAACTAATGGTTTCTCACTTTTTCTTAATTTTTTTTATTACTGTATTTATGATTCTATTTGATGGACTTATTTTCAATTTACTTGGAGTTATCCATTTCAACAAGCACTTATGAAGCATGTTGTTCCTGTCTGGATGAATTCTTTATAGAATTTTTTAACTGAAATAAGTTTTTTGGGGGCTTACTTCAAATGCTAGAAATTCATGTTAATGATTAAGGCTTTAGAAAGATTGGAAGAAGTGTTAGTTGTTTTCATAATTATTGATGATTAAGTGAATTGTCAAAACTCCATTCTTGCTTACTTTGAATTCTATCAAGTTTCATTATTTTTGGGTCTCCCTATGTCTTCAAACTTTTACATTCCAACTAATAATTTTTAATATCTATTACTTTTTTGATAACTAAAAACCCTCGGTTACAAACTTTAGAAATGAAGGAAACCACCTTTCTTTCAAGGTTTGTACTCTATAGTTATGCCACTTTCATTTTTCTTATGAATTCCCCCACTACTGTCAAATTAATGATAAATCCTTTTTTTTATCAAAAGCTTACTTGCTCTTATTAAAATTGTGGTCCCTGGGTGTCTTTTTTGTTATTTTGTTTCTATTTTTTTTATTTTTTATTTGAGACATAATATTGATTATATATAGTACTTTCATTTTCTATTTTTGCTTAAGCTTTTTTATTAGGATCGGGTCCTCCATGAAAATTGGAAACAAAATTGATTGGGATGGAATATTGATAAAATAAATATTCCTCAAGGTATTCATCCAAATGCTTTGAAGCATTTTGTAGTCTGCAAGTCTGGAAATAAAACTTACTTACATTCTCTACTTCAATTAGCAGTTATTTATACATGGACAGAATGAATCTATTTCCCATCCCAAAACACTTATCTCACGAGTCTATTAATATTCTTCTCACCTGGCCAAACAACTTATGCATTTATTTTTCTATAAAATGAATTGCAGGGCTGTAGTTGATCATAATGAAGGCAAAGACGTCACTTTTACTGTTAAGAACATTCAGGTATGTAGTTATTGTATGTATTGCTTAAGTTGTTATCTATCTTGTTATTAAACTGCTACTTAAATGCTCTTGGTTGTATGCCTATACTATATTCTGGGTGATGCTTGAGTGACAAGCTTAAAAATGTTAAAATTTAACTCTATAATCCATTTGTATTGTTTGTGTATGAATATTTGTCATGCTGGACGCAGATTTATGCTCCATTTGAAATCCCAAATAAGCTAAAGGTTGCTTGATTTTGCTATGTAAGCATAAACAAATATTTGATTTATTCATTAAAGTATTGTTTAATCTTTTGGAAATATTAATTGAATAGATGAGTTCTTAGCGTGATAGATTGATGAATTAGGATGAGTCAATACTATAAATGCAGGCTGGCCACATGTGTAATGTTGCTTTTAAGTACTATTTTATATATATTAATGCACTAGTTTTCTACCTTGATCTAACCTTTGCACATTGTGTACCACAGGCTTCTCAAGTTCTTCGCATAATAACATTTTATTGTACACAACTTCCAGGTCCAAACTACCACTGCCGTGAGGTATAATTGTTTGAGAATGTGTTTGTCACATCACATGTGCTTAAGGATTACTTCTCTTAACTTGTGTGAATAGCATATATGTGCAACATCTTTTATACATTTATTTTTCATTGATTCTTATAATTTTAGTCTATTTGATTATCATGCAGGGGTCTAATCTTGCCACATTACCTCATCCATATAGTGTCTTTGATTATAATATTGTTTTCATTTATTTTTTAAAAATTATCAATTAACTCTAAACATATTTTAACTTATTCCAGGCACAGGATGTTGGAAATGGTGCTTTATCACCAAACCAGAATATAAGATCAAGTCGAGGCAGTAAGAGAAATTAGGATTGGGAGTTTAGTTGTATTATGTTTAGAAAGTGAAACAATTTATATTTTGACAATTTAATTTACTTGTTGTTTGGATTAGTTTGACATTATCAACTTTGTTCTCTCAATAAAGTCATATTTTAATTATTATATTTATCAATTTTAATTATATTATGAAGTACAATATTATTATGAAATTAGTTTATGTTATAATTTAATTATATTATGAAACATAACTGTGTACTGAAGTTTAATTATAATATGAAATTATATTATGAAATCAAATTATAAAATAGAATTAAATAAATTATTATAAATATTAAAAATAAAATTAAATATTTAATATTCGAATTATGACAATTATAAGGTGTATTATAAATGTCATATTATACTGTATTAAGTGGCGGTTAAAAATGTCACTATTTACGTTAGAATTGATTTACCTAGTTTTTAAATTACGACATTTATAACTGACGTCAATTACACGCTTAAAACCGCCACTTTATACAATGTATAATATGGCGTCTGCTACAACGGTTCTCAATTGACCGCCACATTAAACTTTGTGACAGCAAGAATTCTGGCGGTACGCGGTACCGCCACAGATGTATAATGCGGCGATTAAAAACGTCAGTTTTTGCAAAAATAACTGTCGCATTATACACGTTTTTTTGTAGTGCCTCCTGTGGTCTCTTGGAACGATTTGAAGGAGTGTATGCGCCTTAGATTCGTGCCACCACACTTTAGGAAATACCTATTGTTGAAGCTCCAACGGTTTCAACAAGGCACGCTAAGTGTGGATGCTTATTTTAAGGAGTTAGAAACGCTTTTACTTAAAGTAAACATGGATGAGAGTGAGGAAGCTATGATAGCTAGGTTTGTGAGTGGTCTAAGAAGGGATACTCAAGATGTTGTTGAACTTCAAGAGTATTCATCTTTGGGATCTTTGGTTCACCTTGCAATGAAGGTTGAATCACAACTAGCAAAGAAAAGTGCTTTCAAAAACTCTCCCAATGATGGTTACTACAACAACTCTTGGAAAAATAAAAAAACTTTTTCAAAACTTCCTTCTAAGGATTCTTCTTTCAAACCTAAAAAGTCTAAGCCTTCTACTTCTACTCCTAAATCACCAATCAAATCGTCTAGTAAGAAATGCTTTAAATGTTTGGGCTATGGTCACATTGCTTCTAATTGTCCTTCTAAAAGGAATATGTATGTGCATAATGGCATAGTAGTTAGTGAGCATGATTCTGATTCATCTAGGCATTCTTCACCTTCTAGGCCATCAAGTGAGCATGAGAGCGAAAGTCCACTTGACGGAGATTTGTTGGTTGTGAGACGTCTTCTTGGGCAAGTTTTACAACCCTTTAATGAAAGTCAAAGAGAAAATATTTTTCATACAAGATGTCTCATTCAAAACAACATTTGTTCTTTGATAGTGGATGGGGGTAGTTGTGCCAATGTGGCTAGTACAAGAGTAGTATATAAGCTTGGATTGTCTACTATCTCTCATACAAAGCCCTACAAATTACAATGGTTAAGTGAAGTGGGCGAGATCATTGTTAACAAACAAGTCCTCATAAATTTCTCTATTGGTAAATACAAAGATGAGGTCTTGTGTGATGTTGTGCCAATGGAAGCTACACATGTTCTTTTGGGTAGGCCATGGTAATTTGATAGAAAAAATTTTCATGATGGCTTTACCAATAAACTTTCTTTTGACTTCCATGGACACTAGGTCATATTAAAATCTCTCTCTCCAAGAGAAGTCCATGAGGACCAAATTCTTATGAAGAAAAAGAGGGAGAGTGAAAATACAAAAAGTTCTAAGAAGACTCTTCTTATCTCTAGCCATGCGGTCAACAAGGTAATAGTTTCTCACAATCCTATCTTTTTAGCTATTCCTAGACCTCTTGAGTGCGAAAAACTTGAGGATAGTCCACATTGTTTGGATAATTTGGTAGAGGAATTTCATGATGTGTTTCAAGATCCCCCTAAAGGACTTCCCCCTTTAAGAGGGATTGAACACCAAATTGATTTAATTTCGGGATCTTCTTTACCAAATCGTCCCGCATATAGGACCAATCCAAGTGAAACTAGAGAAATTCGCCAACAAGTAGAAGAGTTAATTGCCAAAGGGTGGGTTCAAGATAGTATGAGCCCTTGTGCCATGCCTATCATACTTGTCCCTAAAAAGAATGGGTCATGGAGGATGTGTTCCGATTGTAGGGCCATAAACAACATTACAATCAAATATAGGCATCCCATCCCTAGGCTTGATGATTTGTTGGATGAATTGCATGGTTCACAAATTTTTACCAAAATTGATCTTAAAAGTGGGTATAATCAAATTCGTATTAAATCGGGAGATGAATGGAAAACCGCTTTTAAGACCAACTTTGGCTTGTATGAGTGGTTAATTATGCCTTTTGGTTTAACTAATGCACCAAGTACATTCTTGCGTCTCATGCATCATGTTTTAAGACCATTCATTGGCAAGTTTGTAGTTGTTTATTTTGATGATATCCTCATTTATAGCTTGTCTTTGGGTGACCATAAGATGCATGTTAGACAAGTGTTAGAAACCCTTAGGAAAGAACATTTGTATGCTAACCTTACTAAATGTATGTTTGCACTTGGTCATATGGAATTCCTAGGGTTTGTTGTAAGTGTTAAAAGGGTGCATGTAGATCAATCAAAGGTTGTATCAATTCAAAATTGGCCAACACCCACCAATGTGAATGATGTACGAAGCTTTCATGGCCTTGCTTCTTTTTATAGAAGGTTTGTGAAAGACTTTGGTACAATTGCCGCACCTCTCAATGACATAGTAAAAAAGAATGTGGTTTTTAAGTGGGGAGAAGAGCAACAAAAGGCTTTTGACATTTTGAAAGAAAGATTAACTAATGCTCCCATCTTAGCCCTTTCTAATTTTACTAAAACATTTTTGATAGAATGTGATGCTTCGAATATAGGAATTAGGGCTGTTCTCCTTTAAGAGGGCCACCCCATAGCTTATTTTAGTGAGATATTGAAAGGTAGTCATCTCAATTATTCCACTTATGATAAAGAATTATATGTACTTGTTAGAGCTTTGTATACTTGGCAACATTATCTTTTTCCTAAAGAATTTGTGATTCATAGTGATCATGAATCTCTTAAGTATTTGAAAAGCCAAAATAATCTCAATAAGAGGCATGCTAAGTGGGTGGAATTCCTTGAGCAATTTCCTTATGTGATCAAACACAAGCAAGGAAAAATTAATATTGTGGCCGATGCACTTTCTAGACTCTATACCTTGCTCAATCTTTTAGGTACCCAATATCTTAGGTTTGATCACATCAAGGATCTTTATCATGATGACCTTGATTTTTCTCTTATCTATCAAGAGTGTGCTAAGGGAGGACACAAATATTTTTTTATACAAGATGGGTTTCTTTTTAAAGGTAAAAGACTTTGTGTGCCCCAAAGCTCTATTAGACAATCTCTTGTTAGAGAAGCACATGAGGGTGGATTAATGGGACATTTTGGGGTAGCTAAAACTTTAGATGTTTTACATGAGCATTTCTTTTGGCCTCATATGCGAAAATGTGTGCATAACTTGTGTGATAAATGTATTGCATGTCGTAAGGCTAAATCTAGAGTGCAACCCCATGGTTTATATACACCTCTTCCTATCCCTACAATGCCTTGGGTTGATATTTCTATGGATTTCATCTTAGGACTACCCAAGACATCAAAGGGTAAGGATTCCATCTTTGTGGTAGTGAATCGTTTTTCAAAAATGGCACATTTTATTCCTTGCCACAAAGTGGATGATGCATGTCAAATTGCAAATCTCTTCTTTAAGGAAGTTGTTCGTTTACATGGACTTCCTAGAAGTATAGTATCCGATAGAGATTCCAAGTTCTTGAGTCACTTTTGGAAGACCTTGTGGGGGAAACTTGGCACTAAAATTTTATTTTCTACTACTTGCCACCCCCAAACTGATGGCCAAACTGAAGTGGTCAATCAAACTTTGGGCCAAATGTTGCGATGCTTTATTTCCGAGAATCCAAGGGTTTGGGAGAATTTACTACCACATGTTGAGTTTGCTTATAATAGAGTAGTAAATTCTACCAAATCCCATTCTCCTTTTTGAGGTTGTGTATGGGTTCAACCCCCTAACACCTCTTGATCTTCTTCCTATTCCTATACTTGATGATGTATTATGCAAGGATGGTTGTGAAAAGGCTTATTTTATTAAAAATTTGCATAATGACATCAAGTTACGAATTGAGAAGAAAGTTGGCAAGTATGCTGAACATGCCAACAAAAGGAGAAAAGCATTATTGTTTGATGTTGGTGATTGGGTTTGGCTTCACTTGAGAAAAGATCGTTTTCCTAATCAAAGGAAGTCCAAACTTATGCCTCGTGGTGATGGACCTTTTCAAGTCCTAAAGAGGATTAATGATAATGCTTATGAGTTAGATATGCCTGATATGTTTCTTGGTAGTCATACCTTTAATATCAGTGATCTAACTCCTTTTTCTGTAAGTCTTTAGAATTCGTGGTCGAATTCTCTCCAACTCGGGGAGTATGATGGAGATCAAGAAGAATAAGAGAATGAGGATGAAGTTGAAGATGCTCAAAGACATATTAGCTCATCATCCTTTTTACCTCAAAGGATTACAAGGAGCAAAGCTAAAGAGTTAGGAAGTAGGCTTCAAATGTTTTCTCTTATTGTAGTTTCTTTTGTATAAAATTTAAAATACATAGAGTAGTGTTTAGTAAGGTGCTAAAGAGGAAAACCTAAGACACATCTTGTGTATAGCATCTATAGGCGTTAGTTTTTAGGAAAAATCTAGAAGGTGCCTCTTCACTCTCCATTTTAGGCGCTAGAAGTGGAAGAGTTATAGGCTACCTTGTAAAGCTTCTCTTGTAAGCTTCTTTGTAATAGGTGATCGGTCTTTCCCTTATAAAAGGAGGGCTTGAGTCTTTGAAATGATAGAATTGATTTTTGAGTAAAGAACCTCTCCCAAATTGGTGAGTGAATTGAGAGAGACTTGTGTCTTCTTATCTTCTAGTCTTATCCTGAGTGCATTCTTGGACTCTCAAGTGGCGACAACTACACTCATCTTGAAGCCGTTCATCCTTCAAGTGGCGTGCACATCTCCAAGAGCTACAACCACATAAGTTTCCCAGTTCTTTTCATCATCTTCATCCATTTCCATTCTAAAACAAACTCTAAAACATGTCTTTGATGTTTCTAGTCTTTTCAATCGGTAGAACTTGCTTGTTTTGTGTTTTTATTCGGTAGTTCCTTCTAGTTTTCTGTTCTTGTGGTTTTTGTTGTGTATCCTTGTGTTTTAATCGGTTCATTTGTGTTCTTTTGTGTTTTAATCGGTTCATATGCCATATTATGAGTTTCTATATGAGTTTGGCTTGGTTACTTGTGCTTTGGTGAGTTCTTGAATGTTAAGAACATTGATCCAATTCTTAAAAAGTGCCTAATCATATTCCAACTCTTGTTGAATTCATAACATGTTCATATCATATCTCTATCATGTTATTGGAATCATATCAAGGTGTGTGTAGCAAAGAGGGTGAGTGGTTCTTGTGGTATCAAGATCACCTCTTTGTGTTTGTGTGTGTTGTAATATGTGATTGGTTACTAGTGGAACCCAGTGGTTGTTCTAGGAACTGGATGTAGCTCAAGGTTGAGTGAACCAGTATGAATTGGTTGAGTAATCTCTCTCTCTCTCTCTCTCTCTCTCACTCCTTACAAACTGTTTGTTTTAATTCTGGTTTTGCTGCTGCCATAAATAACCATTTAAAACGTAGTTTCAATCGATTGAAATTTTGCAAACAGTTTCTTTTACATTGTTTGATTGACTTCCTTGATTGCTTAGTTTGTGATTGTTGATAATGCTTCATTCTTATTCAATCTTTGCAAAAATCTTTTGACAAAAAATTCACCCTCCCTCTTATTTAAGCCATTAATTCTAATAGTGCAGTCTGACCTCTCCTCTGCATCACAACACAAACCTATAGCAACATCTATTCATATACAAAGCATCATAACTCACAACTCATGTTAACGATTGAATGCAATTAAGGGGGTATAACACCCAATCAGAATAAGAGAATTGAAAGTTATTTATTCTTCTCCTCATTCTATTCCACGCTTGTAGTTGAGCTAGAATTACAATTTCCTCTACACCCACTTTCCCTTCTTTAAAAACCACCCCATTCCTATGATTCTAAATGCTCCATACAACCGCTACCGACACACATTTCCAAGCTTGGTTCCTTTTTGCATTAAACTGAAACAATAGGAAGTGGAGCAAATGATGCTTCATATCACGGTGATATGAAAATTGTATCCCTAACCATTCAGACACCTTCAACCATACCTAAAAAGATACTACGCATACCCCAAAGAGATGGCTTACCGTTTCCTCTTCCTCGTTACTTAAAGGGCATAAGAGAGATGTTAATGTTACCCCTTTTCTTCGAAGATTATCTCTTGTTGGTACTCTTCCTTTGAGAATCCTCCATGCCAAAGTTAAAACATTAGGTATGACTTTGATATCGCATAAGACTTTCATTCCTTGATCACTTTCAGATGGAGTACACAAGTGCAAGGCTCCATATGCTGATTTAACTGAGAATTCACCTCCTTCTTCAGCATCCCAAACAACCTTTGTCCTTAGATCCTTGTTGTATTACACCCATATTGAGATCTGATTCTAGTTGTATAAATTGTTCTTTTTCCCATTTGAAAGTCATTCTTCTCCATTCCAAATTCCATACCCATCGACTCTTCCCACATACCCTCCTGTTGAATAATTTTATCTTTATGCTCTGATATGAGATATAACCTTGAACATTTTTGTTTCAGAGAGAAAGCACTTGATCAGTTATCTTCTCATAATAGAATGTCTTTCCTATCTCCCACTTTCCAAGATAATTGATTATAAAACCAACATTCCATTTGTCCCTCTTCACATACTTTTCACAAGTCACGTCACCACCATGAATGAGACCTACTGTGAGTTCTTCCTCTAACACTATTGGCGTATTTCGACAAAACCACCTCTCTCCATTTTCCCGAAACATCCACTTTCAGTTTCCACATCCTCTTTGCAAGTAATGCTTTGTTAAAGCTTCTTACATCCTTTATCCCCAACCCTCCCTCCTTCTTTGGTACGCATATGGTTTCCCAAAATTTGCCATCACTTATTTTGTTTTATAATTTGTTTTGCTAATATTATGACATAATTGTTTAATTTTGTACTAGTGAACATAATTTTGTATTTAATTAAAATGGACTAATAATGGTAAAATTTTATTTAGTTATAAATAAATATACTATTAAAAGTTATTAACTTTTTTTGTAATAATTATTTTAAAAATTATATGTAGAAGGGTTGATAATGTATTTTTTTATACATTAAATTAAACTCCAGACCTTCACTTTTAACATGTTTATTTCTGCTTTAAAAAGTTTATTCATATTATAGCCTGATCATTCTCTTTTTTTTTTTATAAAAATAATATTCTGATCTTAGCATTAACTGAAATAAAATCAAAGTGTGAAGCTAGCACAGCAAGGAAATGTAAGGCTACTTCATATTAAAAAAAAATGAAATCCTATCACGTTGTTTCTTAATTTAAAAAACACGTTTAGGTGTAAAGTCTAAAGTTTATAATTGAAAAATGTTTAATAAACACATGCCGTTTCTATCTAAAATTTAGAGTATATTTTTGAGATATTTGACACAGTATAAAGATAAAAATGAGACAAAAATAAGTGTATATTATATCATATATGAACTCTTATATGTTTAAAGAACGAACTTATTTATAATTGTCAAAATTCATAAATTTCTTAATCTTCAATTTTCTTAATAATATGTTCATACCTTCTTTTTATAGTAAAAAAATAAGTAAAGAGGTGTAACTATTTTATCATAAAAGAATAAAAGAATTGTTGCCCTATAAAGAGAAACCTATAAAGAGAAAATTATGAAGTAAAAACTAATTTTATAAACAAAAAATAATTAGTTGCTATCGTGATTAAATTAGAGATTATTTTAGAGACTAATTTTTTTTTAAATTAATTTTTATTATTGTTAAATAACTTCTAAATTGGTATCTAATTAGTTACTAATTTAGAAATCATTTAACAATAATAAAAACTAATTTAGAAACAATTGAACAATAATAAAAACTAATTTAGAAAACAAATTTTTTTCTAATTTTTAAAATATTTTCTAATTTAATTACTATAATAATTAATTATTTTTTGTTTCTAAAATTATTTTTTATTTTATAATTTTTTTATAGTCTGTCATGTCTTAAACTTGTTTTTCTTAAACAAGGTTTGATGAAGAATGAAGAAAAAAAAATATAGTTGAAATAAAATATCTTAATAATTAAACAACCAAAATTTTCAGTCATAAGTTGCACCTAAATATCTTCCTTGTTATGATACTGTACACCCTCAAATTATTTTTTATCATAAACACCCTTAACATTTTATTTTACCATATACAGAATATTTATGGATTAATCTGCAGAAGAAGGTGGTGATCAAAAAACAAAAATCTGCAGAAAAAGGTAGATGGAGCTCTGAGTGAAAATTTGGTCCCTGATTGACATAATGAAAAATAAATTTTGCAGGGACAGAATTTCTTGAGATTCTGACTGATAATATATTAAGAAAGTTGGAAAAACTACATGCAACAGAGGCAGCATCCATCTCAGTAACATCACCAAGTCTACAGCTAGTTTTTTGAACTAATAGCCAAAATGGTTGCAAACTTTAACTGAGAGGCTCCGCAAAACATGGGCATGTGATCAATTATGATGTCTCTCTCTCTCTCTCTCTCTCTCTCTCTCTCTTTCTCTCTCTCTCTCTCTCTCTCTCTCTGTCTCTGGTACAACTACACAGCATGGCATTATTCTCTCTCTTGGTGTCTCTGTCTCTGTCATAATTTTTCTAACACCATTTTCTTATGAAGCTTTGTATTTGCTTTGGCGAAAGAGTCGCCGCGAAGGTAGGCATTATATATGCAAGCAAACACACCCACGCCAGAGAAATCACTTAGACCTTGGAATGACCTATAGAATCTTTGCATGCATTATTATTATTTTATTTCCAAATCCAATCTCACAGATTACTAAGATGGGTAACAGCCAAAATTCTTAGACTGTGTAATCAGATACTTCATCGAGAACATGGCAAATAATGCTCCTAAATATATACAATACTCCTTTACAAAGTCTAGGGTTCTTCTCTCCACACCTCTCTATATATTAATTCCACTATCTTTTTTCTTTTTATATGTTCTTTCTTCGTATACTTCTTTCATTATATATGTCTCCCCATGTTTTCGAGCAACATTTGGTGCTATACATACTTCCTTCTGTACTTGTTATAAAACACATTTTTTGAAAAAAATAACAGTCTTCTTACTAATTATTATTTGTTTCTATCATCTAGACTTAGTGGTTGATTTATATATTTATCACAACTAAAATTACAATATACATCTTTTTATTGTTGGAATATGTTTTACCTCCTAACATTTAGTATTAATATTAATAAGATGCATTCTGATTTCTGACTATTAATGATATATAAAGAAATTTGACTTCCATGCATTGGTACATCTCAAAATTAGCAATATATATATATATATATATATATATATATATATATTAGGTTAGAATTCAAGATATTAATCATTCATTTAGTACACGAGAACATGATATTATTTGAAACTTAAAATAATAGGTTTTTTTTTTTTTTTTAAATTTCACTTATATATTATTTAATGTGTTCGCTTTATTAATGATAGTCAAATTCCAACTGCTATGATAGAACAAAAGCTAGGATCAAATTAGTTTCATAGAAATAGTGTGAGTATAAGGAATATAAAAGTGAGAGCCAATCTCTGTACTTTGATAAAAAAGACAAAAGTTTTAGAGCCTACCTAGTGGAAGAGGACAGTAGTTATATTATTGTTTATTATCGGACATAATTAACAAGTCAGTGATACGATGCACACACCATGTTTTACATATATATGTTTTTACTACCTGATTCTTATATCATCTTGTGTTTTGTGAGTTCATAGTTGAGGAATTAAGTTATCACTTTCCTAATATATGCACTTTTTTTCTGAAACAAAACCCGAACATCTACTTAATCCTACTAGCACGGAGTAACTGTATAAATATTAAATATCCACGTGTATAGGCACTATGCCTATGCAGACATTGATCTTGTAGACAACACCTACAAAAGTAGGTTTTATGTTCTTTCATCTTCTTTAGACTGTTCTGCTTAACCGATGTCAATTTTCATGGACGAGAAGATTATATTCAAACCGATTGTTGAATAATAGGTTACTGTATGTTTCTTTTAATTTATTAATAAAAAAAAATTAGAAAGCAATTATACAGAAAGTTGTGTGGGTGAGTTGATATCAGTTGTCTCTAGCGGTTATACTTCTCCCATGGTGTCAAGGGGGTGTCAAGGGTGCATACATATAAAGTTGGTATCTAAATCTTGGTAGCTAATTAGATATCAATTTATAAATTTTATTAATAATAAAAACTACTTTAGATATCAGTAAATTTTTTAGTCTGTAAAATAATATCGAATTTAGTCAATATAGTGACTAATTATTTTTATCTCTAAAATTGGTTTCTATTTAATGATTTCTTTGTAGTGATGCTATTAGAAAACCAAATGAAAGTATAGGGATATCTCAGGGTCACCCTAACAGAAAAGAACTGGTCGAACCTCTTTATTGGAGGTATGGATCTCCATGAGTTACCTATGATCGGGAGAAGATTTACGTGGTATAAACCTAATGGACATGCGAAGTCAAGAATGGATAGGGTCTTTATGTCTTCAGAATGGTAGGGTGTATGACCATAATGCAAACTCTATGTCCTAGATAGGACTGTATTTGATCATTGTGTCAGTTTGGTCACACAATCTCAGTATGATTGGGGATCGAGACCCTTTAGATATTTAAATGTTTTTCATACAGATGGGGTTTTAGGGAAGTTGTAGAAAATTGTTGGGTGAAACAAGATAAGCAAGGTAATGAAATATGGACTGTGAAAGAATAGTTGAAACTTCTTAAGAAAGAGATCAGTACTTGGAAAAATGAGGTATTTGACTTGTTACATAGGAAAGTGGAATGTTTGGTTAAGAGAATTAGGGAGTTTGATATAAATGATGAACAAAGGGGTCTAAATGATGAATAAAGAAACTCCTATTTTGCTGACCTGAAGAGTTTTAACTTAAAATTGAAATGCTATAGAAGAACAAAAATCTAGAAGAAAGTGGTTGCAAGATGGTGATCTTAATAACAATATTTTCATAAGAGAATGAAATGAAGGTGTAGTAAAAATATGTTGAAGGAGGTTTATATAGGTTCAAAATGGAGTGAAGAGCCTAGTAAGGTTAAAGAGGAGGTTCTTAGATTTTATAAGGATAGGTTTTCTAGTGCAAATGACCTAAAGATAAGATTAGATAATGTTCTGTTTGCCCAATTAATAGTGTTTAAATGAGTCACTAGTTAAATTGTTCTTTATGGAAGAAATTAAAGAGGTTGTGTGGGATTGTGATAGTAACAAAAGTCTTGGACTAGATGGTTTTAACTTCAATTTTTTTAAAGAATTATGGGATCTTATTAAGCAGGACTTGTCTAGGGTTGTCACGAGTTTCCACAAGTTTGGAAAATGACCTAAAGGTTGTAATGCATCTTTTATTACCCTCATTCCGAAAGTGTCTAACCCCTTAGAGCTACATGAATATAGATAAATTTCTCTTGTGGGTAGTCTGTATAGAATCATAGCTAAAATCCTTTCTAAAAGGTTGCAGAAATTCATTAACAATCTCATATATGAAGAAAAATCTACTTTTATTCATTAACAATCTCATAAATGAGGTCCTAGATGACGTTAGAAAGAGGAAAGGAAAATGCATTATTATTAAGGCTGATTTTGAGAAAGCCTATGATTATGTATATTGGGAGTTTTTATACTATATGCTTCAAAGAATGAGTTTTTGTGTCAAATGGGTAGCTTGGATTAAGGATTGTCTTGAGTCCTCAACTAATTATGATCATTGTGCTTTGGTTCTCAAGAACACATTAATTGATTGGGGGGCGATGTCATTTAGAACTTTTGTATATTTGTGAAAATTACAAGGACTTTTATGTTTTTATCAAAGAAAAATGGAATTCATATAAACTAGAAGGAAATGCTATTTGAGAGTTGAAGGAAAAACTTAAGTGTATGAAGATGGATCTTAGAATATGGAATAAGAATACTTTTGAGGATATTAATAAAACTAAAGATAACCTTGTGACTTCAATTAGAGAGTTAGATAAAAGAGATGAAAAGGATAATCTAGATCAAGAAAATAGAGAACTCTGGATAAAATTGTTCCTGACTTACATAGATTGAAATTAAACAATATGTTTTTTTAGAGGGAATGAGCCCTTTTTATAGTGTTATTGTAGCCAACAAAGTTACTGATGAGGCGAAAAGAAAAAGTAAGGGATGCATCACTGGAAAGTAGACTTCAAAAAAGCTTACGATTCAGTTGAGTGGGATTTTACATGCTGGAGAGATTAGGTTTTGCCAATTCTTGGATAAGATGGATTAGAAATTGTTTGGAAACATCCCATGTATATATTATGTTAATGGCGGTCCCAGTAGAGAATTTTAAATGGAAAATGGACTAAGACAAGGAAATCCATTGAGCCTTTTTTTATTTCTTATCATTGGGTAAGGGCTAATAGGTGTGGTGAGACAAGCTGAGAGAAAAGGTATGCTCGAATGGATTAGGGTGGGTTTAGAAGAAATACATATTAATATGCTTCAATTTATGGATGACACTCTATTCTTTTGTAAACCAAGTTTAGAAATATTGTGGTTCTTAAAGCATTCTCAGATGCTTTGAATTAGCATCTTGATTGAAAATTAATTTCCATATAAATCAAATATTGGAGGAATAGGAATTCAAGCATCTTCCTTGTCTAGATAGGAAGAAATTATGATATGCAGGATCATGCTTCTCCCTTTCACATACCTAGGGGGAAATTATAGATTGAAAGGCTTCTATAAAGGAATGGTAGAAAAAAAAACGTATCTTTAAATGGAAAGCTAAACATATTTCCTTCGCAAGTAGAATCATCCTTATAAAATATGTTCCCTATGCATTACCAATTTTTTCCTATCCATTTTCAGAATGGCAGTATCGATCTGGAATCAAATTATTATAGTTTAGAGATATTTTTTGTGGGATGACGTCATGAAGGGAGGAAAATTGCATGGGTTAGTTAGAAAACAATCTGTAAGAGGAAACAAGAAGGGGGTCTAGGGGTTAAGAATCTTAAGACGTTCAACACTGCTTTATTAGTAAAGTGGGCCTGGACATTGGGAAGGGAAGACAACAAGGGGATGTGGGCAAACATTATTAGGTCTAAATACGAACCATGGAGAGTTTTATTTGAGGATACAAAGAGTAAATTTGATTCCCTATGATGGAGAGACATAAAGAAATTATTTATTTCCCAAATCGGGGGAAATTGGTTCTTGGAAAATATTGCTTGGATATTTGGAAACAGGAATAGAATTATGTTTTGGGAAGATATTTGGATAGGCAAACTACCTTGAAAGATAGGTTCCTGAGACTATATGCCAAGTCAAACCAAAAGGGTATGTTCATAGGTCAATTAGGTGTTTGGAAAGAGGTTACATGGTGTTGGAGACTGAGTTGGAGAAGACCTTGGTTTGTCTGGGAGGAAACTTTGGTGAGTTAAATGGTACACCTTATTAACGAAAAAATTTGTATTATGATAAAAAAGGACGAATGGGTATGGAAAGATATGAATTTAGGGAATTACACTATTAAATCTTCATATAAGATCCTGTCAAATTTTCAAATGGAAGAGGAATTTGAGGTATATATCAAACTTTGGAAATCCAAAGCTTTACCTTCTGCCACTGTTTTTTGTTGGTGTATTTTTCAAGATAAAATTGCAGCAATCCAGAACCTTCTTCATAAAAATATTCGTATTCAAAAGTTAAATTGTGTTATGTGTGATAGGGAGTTAGAGAATTCAAATAATTTATTCTTTAGATGCTTAAAAGTTGTGAAAATTTAGAGCCAATTGGTTTAGATTTGTAATCACAAATCATGGTACTACAATATTACACTTTTGTGGGTTTGATTTTGTGAGTTTTAATGAGAACAAAAATGATATATTGAAAATTATTTTGATAGCCACAGTTTGGAATATTTGAACTATGAGAAACAATATCATTTTTATAATAAAATTCCATATGAGCAACAAGTATTCATGATGGTGCAATTAAAATCTTGGAGGTGGATAATTGGTAAATTCCTAATGGCACTTTTCTTTTATTCTGACTGGTGTTTAAACCTTGTCATGTACATTCAATTGCTAAGCTAAACATTAGGCTTTTTATTCCTAATAAAAGTTTTCGTTATAGCTCGTTAGGGATCAATGTCTTTTGCATACCACAATGGTAATATTGGTTTCAAGAAGAATATACTCGAAGCAAAATTCAAATATGAAGTACGGACTGCATTAAGGGCAAAGTATAAGTCATGAGACTTCTTTTACGAACATCTTTTGGCAGCTATCGCTATTAGATACACAAGCCTAAGGAATGTTTTTTTCTTTCTTAGAGCTAGTAGAGCTTTGGCAAGGGTCTATTGTTTTGTTTAATTTGAAATGTATAAGCTCATATTCACAGTTGTTCTTCATAGAATTAGCTGCTATATATATTTGTTTTTTTTATCATCAATAAATAATATATACTTGTGAACCACTTCATAGGTGATCCAACCCATATACAGAGGAACAAAAAACAACCTAACAACACAACACCATACAACTACTAAAAAATGAACCTTGCCAAAAACAACTGCTGAAAACAAACTAAAGCGAAGAAAGATAGACCAAAGGATTATGACACCAATCAGAAAAAGAAAAACAAGCAGAGAGGAATTTAGAAATGATCCAAGACCAAACCTTGAATTAAGCCAAAGAAAAGATCTTATAATAATCCAAAACTTCACGTTTAAAAATAATCTTATTCCTATGACTCAAAATCTCACTAACCACCACAATCCAAATATTCCCCATCTCTAAGTTGACCGACTCAAGAGCATTACACAACCTGAATTGCAAAAAGTGAGAGTAAGCGTGAAGGGGGGGGGGGGGGGAACTGACAAGATGCTTAACAACATAAAACAAAGATTCCACACCAACTAGATTATTCTAAAGTAAAAAAACAAATGATTTAACTCCTCTTTTACCCCACAAAAGCAGCAAAAAACGCTTCCGACCGCAATCCCGCATCTATGTAAATTATCCTTAGTAGCAAGCTTATTTTTCAGCACCCTCCAAGTGGTAACCTGAGTTGAAGACAAAGCTTTAATTCTCCTAAACAATTTAAACATCCTCGACCAGTCCCCCACATGAACACCTCTTAGAATACCGTAAGCTGAATTTATTGAGAACTATAGAGACTTATCGTATTTCCAAATTCACCTATCAACTTTCTCCAAGACAGGTCACGATTCGTGCACTACCTCGAGAAGTTGTCTAACCTGGACCTTCTTCTGATAAAAAAGTCTCATTTTCCACGCCAAAGACCACTCCCAAACATTGTTTTCCCGAAACCCACAATGATCCAACGACATGTCTTTCTCGACATAAAGAGAAAAAGGTCATGGGAACTTATTCTTCAAGGAATCATTACCTACCCATCGGTCCTCCCAGAATTTGATAGACTTCCAATTGCCAACTTCCCACTTTAAGCAGTCTCCGAAGTTACTACCCCTTTTCTCTAGCTTCCAGGTCATCTTCAAACCTTTCCACCAAAGGGAAGCATTGTAGATACACCTGTCCTTCTTCAGATTTCTCCAACCTCCATATTTGGACTCTAAAACCTCCTTCCACAAACCTCCCTCATTATACCCCAACCGCCAAATCTATTTACCCAATAAAGCCATGTTGAAATCCTTAATGTTAACTACTCCAAGCCCACCACCGTCTCGGGACTCACAAACCTTTTCCTAAGAAATCTAAGCAATCTTCCTCTCTTCAGAACCCCATCTCCACAGAAAGTTCCTTTGAATACGCACAATCTTTTTTCATTACAACAGCAGGCAACATAAACATTGACATGTAAAATAACGGAATAGACCAAAACTGAATTGATGAGACAAATCCTTCAATTCATAGACAAATTTCTACCTTTCCATCTTCCCAATCTGGATTTGATTCTAGCCACCACTCCATCCCAAAACGCTTCCCTCTTGTGACACCCCCCAATATGCAACCCTACATATTTGAAAAGGACTTTCATTACCTTGCAGTTAAGAATAGTCGCAAAACCCTGGATAGAAAACGCATCAATCCCCACCCACCAATACTTATTTTCAAGAAATTCACCTTCAAACCGAAGCCAACTTATAACAATTTAACATTGCCTTAATGTTGAACACACTTTTAGAACTCGCATGGCAAAAAAACAAAGTGTCATATGCATATTGAAGCATATTAACTCTAACCTTCTTACTCTCGATCTCCAAACTGTTTACCACTCCAAGCTCGTCAATATTCCTAGAGACTCCTACCGGACTTTCACCCACAATAAGAAACAAGAAAGGAGTGAGAGGATCACCTTGTCTCAAACCCTTCAATGGAGAAAATTCCTTGATCGGGCTCCCATTAACAAGAATGGATACCGAAGAAGATTCAAGACAAGCTTTAATCCAAAGGATCCACTTATCACAGAATCCAAGCCTTCCTAACATGTAATAGATAAAATATCACTTCACAGAGTTGTAAGCCTTCTCGTAATCAATCTTGAAGAAAACGTTGCTATTCTTCGTCCTCTTAGCCTCCTCAAGCACCTCATTGGCTGATTGTCTAAAATCAACGACCTTACGTAACACCTTTTTCAACCTAAGAGAAAGTAGTTTTGATGTAATCTTGTATATACATACGACTAGAGAAATGGGTATGAAATCACCAAGCGGTTGTGGGTTATCAGACTTGGGAACCAAACATATAAAGGAAGCATTTTACCCCATAAGCCAAGAACCAGAGACAACAAAATCCTTTACAACCAGTCAAATGTCCTTCTTACTCAACTCCTAACTATGTTTAATGAAACTAAAATTAAAACTATCTAAACTAGGGCTTTTCGAACTATCGCAACTCCAAACCGCATTCTTAACTTTCTCTTCAGAAAATATGCCAACCAACATCTCATTATCTGAATCAGAGATAAAGTTAAAAAATAAGTTGTCCAACCTAACCTGAGGCCCAATAGTTCCTTCAAATCTATTATTGAAAAAATCCTTGACTTTTTCCTTCACCACATCCTTGTCATCACACCAGTAGCCGTTAATGAACATACCATTAAAGCTATTCCTTACCTTCTCCATGCAACAATCAAATGGAAGTATTTAGTATTTAGACAACCTTGTTGCATCCACTTGCGACGAGCTTTCAGAAAATACACAACTTCTTGCTTAAACAAAATCTTGTTTTGTTCTTCCAACAGAAACCTCCTCTCCTCCCTACCTACCTCATCAAAAGCGCCTTCATCATCCCGAACATCCAAAGTCTGAATCTTCTTTTTGAAATCCTCCCCAAGACTATTGACATTCCCAAAGATGTCTCGATTCCAGGCTTTTAAATCCTACTTTAACCTTTTCAATTTTTCCTTAAAAGTTAACAACCCTCTTCCAACCACATCGTAATTGGTTCATTTGTCACGCACGAATTCATTGAACCTGTCGTCTTTCTGCCAAATGTCCAGGCCTCTAAATGATTTTGGTCCCCAATCAGAACACTCGTCTTTAAGTACCAAGGCACAATGATCTAACACCGATCTACTAGAAACAAATTGTTTACTATTTGGCCAAATTTCCAACCAATCCTCGGAAACCAAGACCCTATCAATTATGCTTTTCATAGAACCATTTTGTTTATACCAAATAAATTTCCTGCCAATCATTGGGATATCCATCAGCTCTGACCTTTCAATAAAATTATTAAACTCCCAAATTTCTCTGCTACAATGACACAGAAACATAACTTCTTCTCTCCTCCTTCCTCCTAATAACATTAAAGTCCTCAACTACACACCATACCTTGTTCGGATGATTCACCCTTCACAAATTTCATCCAGAATTAACTTTTTTTCCCCTCTACGTCCTTGGGCAATAGGCATTCACAATTGTAACCTGTACTCCACTACCAACCTTCCAACCCCCTTCAATTACAGAAAAATTATTGCCGTTAAAGGACCTCAACAATTGAAGAAACTCTTTCTTCACATCGTAATTAACTCACCAACGTTGTTACTCGCTCCATTTTCAACCCAATCGATATCGTTAGAGCCCCACAAAAGAAAACAATTCCCCTCACCAACCTCAGAAAACTTTGTCTCTTGCAAACAAACCATACCTACTTGTTCCAAACAGATTAACTCTCTTAAATACCTTCTTTTAACACTTCCTCCTAACGCCCTTATATTCAGACTAATTATCTTCATCATCAGAAACACTGACCTCCTTCCTTCTACTAGTATCCCGGGCTTCGAAAGCTTGTAAGGAACGAAGAACCATGTCTTCCTCACCGTCAAACGAAAAGCCCAACTCCTTCCCACAATTCCAGATTTTTCAAGCTTTAGACACATAATTTTTCATCCAGAACAACCCTTGTAACAATTTCTTACAACACTTTCAAAGATGAAATGACTAGTATTCTCTTACCTCAATTCCACCGAAGAAGCGGGTTGGATGTCCCTTCCTACCGAGGACACAATAATCGTACCCGGCAAAGGTTTGAGATTAAGACCAGCCAAACCAACACTGCTACCCAACTTTTTGGTGTCTAAAAGAACCTGGAGCTTACCCGAAGAAAACTCCCTCTCGCACCGAACCACCGTCTTGACTATATGTGTCACCCCTAGTCGGCCCCTCCTGACTCTTAGACATCACCTTAGTTACTGCATTACCTAACTCCTTCCTTTCCCATGCACCATCTTGACTTCCCAAGGAATAATTAATAACACTGTCTGAATGATTATTTGCGTCCCTTGCACTTCCGTCCACCATTGCTGGAAATTGCGACATCTCCTTCCCACCCATTGCGCTGCCCCTCCACCAAAATCAAAGCCATCCGAGACGTAAAAATAATCTTCGACGCTACCATCCAACCACGCCTCAGATTCCCCCTCCGAAGCACCACCCCACCTGTTGTGAGAACACCCTACCTGAATGACTATTGCACTGCTTCTTCTTCAAAAATACCTAACATAAGGTATAATTAATTCTCGCATCTTTAACTAGGCTTACCTTTACTCCAACCGGGATTCTGATACGTAATGTAGCAAATTCTAAAACCTCACGTGAAGCAATTTCTTCGTCTACCTCAATGAGCGTTCCAACCAGAGACCCTATAAGCTCAAAACACTAGTTGCTCCAAAAATTCAGAGGGATTCCTCTACAGTGAACCCACACATATTTTTCCACTACCTCAAAAGACTTAGACCGGGGAACAATCGAAAATGCCATCCAACCATTCTTTGTTTTCTTCTATAAGCTTCTAAAGGGAATCCTCCACTTCACTTGATTTTTTTTGATCAGCAAAGAATTAAGTAAATTAAAGGGAATACTTCAGGGGTATTCCAACCCTTATACAAACACCCACATTTAATCTAATGGCTAAAAAACAGAGACTACAAAATGCAACAAAAACCTATATAATAACTAGTCCCTCCACTTCACTTGATAATAAAACAAACTTCTCACCGATGTATCTAAGTTGCACGAAGTTAAAACCTCCCATAAAAATGCTCTTCTACACTACCTTTACGTTGGAAGCTTTAGATAAACTCTTGACGAAGCTGCATTCCAACCACTTTGGGACCTCTGACTTGAAATTGAAAGAAGACGTATTAATATCTGAAGCCGCATCCTCTTGGGAGGCAATCGTACCCTCATTCTTGACCACTTGTGCAAAGCTTGCACTCCCACTCTTCATCGTCACGACACCAGAAACTTGTTGCACCTTTTGGTTCCAAGTTTTTTGAGAGGCAGTCCGTCTCTTCCTGGATAACCACTCTTTCTTTTGTGGTTCCCTCTAACCATACTTCGGTTTATTAACTTGCAACTTCCAATACCCAATCCAAACTGAGCTGAGTTTTCTTTCTAGTACCTCCACAGCCCTTACACCATGGATCCTTACGAACCCAAAGTGTTTGATTCTAACGTCTAACCTTCTAGGGATAAAGACGTCAAACACTCTGCCCCACCTTTGAAATACTTTCCGAAGGTTCTTTTCCGCATACTCGGGTGGAAAATTAGTGAAGAAAAACAAAGAATCCATCATGATCTTTACTCACTTTTCCTTACCAGAAAATGCTCTCTCTCCCTCGTCGGAAAACCCTTTCTCCTTCTCTCTCTATGTGCTTGCATGTAAATTGTAAGAGTTACTGTATATATCTTTGTTTCTTGTTATGGTTTAAATCTGTCTTTTTGTATGCATGTAAGAACCATCAGGTCTAAGTAGAATGTGTGAGATGAACTGTTTTGACTAGTCATAAAATATTTTTTTATGTAATAGAGTTGAAGTATTCCTCAAATATTTATATTTATTATATTCTTTCTTGTGTCGATAAAAAAAGAAAAAACATATTCTTTTGTATGAATTGGAGTAACACAAGTATTCCATTTAATCTTTTGCTAAAAAAAGAAAAATCTCACCTACCTATGATTCCGATAAGAATCCACAATACAAGGAAAAGAAAATGACTTGACTACTAATTGGAAATATAAAATGTATATGTATAAAGTGACTGAAATAGACGTAGGAAATTGAAAGAATTATATATAGAAAAGAAATAATAAAATTAGGTGGTATAGACCTTTGGTAACGGGCAAAAGATGTTTATGATATAATAAAAGGAGTAATTCTGAGAAAGATTCTTTGCTTCTCTGCAAGTGTTCCTAAAATATGCAACATGTCAACTCCCATGCACACAGAAAATGACAAAGAAGAAAGTGTTGTATAAGCCGGTACGTAGAGCTACGAGAATTCTCCCATTTTTCCATTTGAATCCGCACGAGAACCCATTTCTTCTCTCCTGCGTATGGCTTTCCCAATCCAATCGCTTTGTTTAATCCTTCGAATATTTGTCTTCATTCAGTTTTTTCTCTCCCTCTCTCTCCTCCAATACACGTAAAACTGTGTTCATACTAATCTATAGTCAAAATTGGGTGTCTTGTAGCCAAAACCTAATCCTTGAAAATGATTCCTCATTGGGACCTACACTCTGCGCTGCAAGCAATTAAATAAATAAATATTTAGTCTCCATGATCTCATGACAAGTGGCTTAAATTCTCCCTAAGAGCCTCTACAAAAGTAAATCCTTGGACAATAAGGAAAACAATCCATAAATGAGACAATGAGAGGGAATATCAAATATATGACACAACTATTGTATTTACCATGCATGCATCATCTTGTATTTTACTTTCCCTGTCTTTTTTCCCGAATCTGTTCTCAATATTTTTAAATATATGAATTTTCAGGTTTTCAAAATCACATGCACGTATTTTACTTTGCATATAGACAGGGAGAGAGAGAGAGAGAGTGTTGTCTTGTAAACTTTAGGTTTTACAAGCTAAGTCTGTAGTATTCTGCAGCTAAGATAAAAGTTTAGTTACATTTTTGGTAAACAACTTATAATTCGGATTATACAATAAGTATAAGTATTGAAATATCCCTTAAATACCTCAAAGGTATAATTCCTAAATTCATAGAAGGGTTAAAAGAAAGATGAGTAAGATTCAAATATGGGACCATTAGATGTGATATCGAATTTAATCAATTCCTTGAAGTTGATAAAGGAGTGATTAGAATGTAGCGAAAGGAAATCATCCAATGTATAATAGTTCATCATTATCCACAACTGATATTGAAACAATTTTAGTTGATTTTCATGTATCATTCACATGGATGAAATATACAACTATTTATGTCACCAAAAAAAGTTCTTAGCAGAAGGATTTATATATTTATACATCTTCTCGGACATACAAGCATTCAAAGTTAGTTTTCGAGATAAAAGAAACATATAGGACAAACACTTTTGCCCCTAGCTTTGTTTACCCCTATGATTGCCAATGTCTCCTTAATTAATTAGTTAAGACATACTGACATTAACTTTTCGAGGTTATAGATCATATATATTTGACTATTTACACTTTGGGATTTGGATATATATATATATATATATATATATATATATATGAGTTTTTTCCTACTTGAAACAGTATAGCTTACCAAGACAAAATTGAAAACTGTAAAACATCTTTGTTTGTCAAGTTAGAATTAAGGTGATTGCACGCCTTCGATGTCATAGGCCCATATGTAGGATGAATTAATAAATATAGTAATTCTTTATTGGAATTTTGGTACTAATCAATATACTATACTTAATTTTTCTTCTCATAAATACTTTATATATATAGATTTCTGGTGTGGCTATGTGTTTATACCTCCAGGTATATAAATGCTTGTACCTGTTACACTTAAAAGGATTAATGAACATTTAAATTAAAATAAAACTTGATTAGTTATGCAAAACTATCCAAAACGATTGTGATTATTGATTCAGGCGAAAGAATGACATGAATTAGCATGCAGTGATGTAAGAATAAAATAAGAATTAGGAAATTTGTGTTTGAAGATTCAAGCTGAGAGATATAAATGTCGGTCAATATATACGCCTTCAAAATTGATATGTTACTACAGCTACAACCTATGATTAAGAATATTTGTATAAGATAAACAATAAATGAGATTTGTCAGTAACAGAGGTCAACTAATGACATTAGTAGTAAAGATTATCGCAGATAGGTTAATTGAAAGAAGGACACTAGAAAGAAGCTAGGGACACAACCTGTCAAAGAAAAGTTGGAAAAATAAAAAGGTCAAAAAAAATAATCACATGATTCTCAATAGTACAAAATAGGAGTCATATGTGTGCCTTTGATCTAGTATATCTGTTAGCTCCGGCTAGCTACTTGCTAACTCAAATGTTTTAATATCAAAATGTAAAAAATATTATTAGTCACAGAAAATACAATTGGTTTTGTCCGACCATCGTCTTCTACATGTAAAATATTTTATTGTATTTGAATATACTAATTTCTGAGAATATTTGATTTGATGTGCGATGACTAGTGGTATTTTAGGCTTAGTTTTCCATACATTCCAACCAGTCCCACTTGCTAATAATGCACCCTCACCTTCTTACACAGACCAACCTTACCATATAGGGTTTCCTTTCATCTTCAGATATTGGATCCATCAACACCAAGGGCTCTGCCAACACTAGATATGCTTGAATCAACCTCTGCAGAACAGATTTAAGGGTCTCCAAGAAATTGGCTATGTTGGATCTTAGAAACTAGATTGGCTTCTGTTGAATCATCTGTGGTGGTTTTGTTTGGTCTCATCAGCTATCTTGGAAGGCATACTTTAAGCAGTTCTTAAGCTTCATCGTCACCAATGGTTTGCACAAAACTACTTACATCTCTCTCTCTTCTGTATCTCTATTACTCTTCCACCATTTGAACAATTCAAATTGCTTAGTCTTCTCATCTGCACTTTATTTAATCTTCTAGAACAACATATATATACTTATTTTTAGGAATAACCATATCTGTTTGACTTCAAGTCTTGACTTTTTTTGGTTTCAGATCTCATCCTTCTGTAGCACTTGAAATTAAAAAGGATCAGTTTGCTTCCAGAATTCTAATTGATCATGTAGTTTTGTGGAAGTTCAAATGTGAATCTTATAGACATCTACCCCCATCCCCTTCCAAACTCACACAAAAAAACATGAAAAAAGGAGCTCTATTTTATTAGAAAATGAAAAAAAGAAAAAACTAATAACTACATAGATCACGTACTGCACTTTCACTTAGATTTATTGTAGGTGATGTGTTTTCCTATACATGTTACAATTTTCAAATTGTAGGCTATATATTGGTTAGTGTGGAATTCCAAGACCTAGGAACAAGCAAAACTTGTAATAAATTTATGGTACAAATGTAAGAAGACAGAGAATCCTTCTAAAGCATCATGTATAGTGTCTTCAAAATCAGTACAACTAATTAAACTACATTTAATATTTTTTTTTTCCCATATATGCAACATATCATCTTGGTTATGGCAATATATACTTTGAACAAAAAAGAAACTTTTTATAAGGGGGGGTTGTATTTTTGTTGCTTTTCTGACTTCACTGCCATCTCTCTATCTGCAGAAGAAAAGGAGCATTTAGAAGAATAAATAAATTTAACAGAAATGGATGAGAGAAATTGTATATCTGAGGAAGACAAGAGTGAAAGTAGCAAAACCTCTTCTGCAATTCTTAGAAGAAAACGTTCATTCTTGGATTTGAATGAAGAAGCAGCGGATGATGGAGATGGTAGCACCAGTGATGACCCCATCAGTATCAATGACATATCATCTCAAGAGGGTAATTTGAGCAGTAATAATAACTCAAGTGAAGAAGGGAAAGAGCGTGCAACTGCTGTTAGACAATATGTCCGGTCCAAAATGCCAAGACTCCGTTGGACTCCTGATCTTCATTTAGCTTTTGTGCATGCTGTTGAGAGGCTTGGTGGACAAGAAAGTAAGTGCAACTCACTTCAAGCATATACACTTTTTTTATGCACAATGAACACAATAAAACCTTACTCAAACTTTTACTACTTATGTTACAAAAGGTTACTCCAACTCTCTCAGAAACATGCACAATTTCTCTTTCTAGTCAAACTCAGCAACTATCGAGATCATGATCAGTTTTCAAGCCCATAAACTTTAATTACTACTGGTCATGGATTTTATTACCCGTGAACAAAAGGAGAAATTAAGAAAATGTTTGAAAGATCTTTTGAAACAATCATTCCCAAACATTCTAATCTTACGTTTTTATTGATAATTTTGTGTACAGGAGCAACGCCCAAGTTGGTTCTCCAGTTGATGAATGTGAGAGGACTTAGCATTGCACATGTAAAGAGCCATTTGCAGGTACAAAACCAAACATATATATACACTCACACACACACACACTCAAGCATCTGTTGGTTTATTGTACTCCAGCTAGAGACATTTTTGCCAAATAATTTTTCATTTCATTTCATTTCTAGCTTCATGTAACGCCTTAGTTATATTTTTGGAATTCAGATGTATCGAAGTAAAAAGCTTGATGAGTCTGGCCAAGGTAAATATTTTCAGAACCTTAATATAGTAAAACCATGTTTTTTTGATCGAGCTCTATGCTCTTACCCTTCCATTTTCATGGTTCCAAGGGTTTACACTACATGCATGATCATTCACTTCACTGTCACTGTTTTCATTTCAGTTTTATCTCAGAATAAGGCAATGCAAGGAAGGCATAGTATTTTCGATATGTACGGAAGACTTAATGCCCCACGACACTTTGTGGTAGATAACAGAAATTATATTCCATCATCTCTGCTCATTCAACAATCACCTTATCAGATCAGTGCTCATGGCTCCTCAAGGTATACAAACAAAACAGCCAAATGGCGAAATCAATTATATATATATTAAAAATATTAATAAAATTTTGATATATCATTAGTGTTTCTCTCTGTAGATCACACCCCACAGGTTTTTTCAATGGTCACATGATGATAAGATCAAGTTCAATGTGGGACAAAGATTTGTGTAGTTATCAGTATCAACGTAGTTCTTGCAGTCCTAACTTCGCTGGCCACGCTAAGTTTGATGCCGAGGTAATAAAACTGCTATATTAATCACATTATTTTATTTGCCTAATTATGAGAATAGGTAAATTAAAAGATTTTCATTCCCCAGTTTTCAGAATGCATGTTTTGCTTCTGATGGAGACGTGAAAGTGGAAACCAATAATAGCTAAAATTTCTGCATTTTTTTTAAAGAATACTGAAATTGTTTCTTTAACTCAGAAGCGTATTCAAACACGCATTTAACAACCCTTTCAAAAATAAAAACGGGTCAATGCGTTCAATTTGTTTTGTGTGTGAAAAGTATTAGATAATAAACTGTTTTCTTTGCGAAAACTATTGACTTGACTTAATTTCTATCTAAGTTTATACTTTTTTTCCTTTGATTATACATTTACTAATGAAATACATTGACGTTTATTTGGGATATGGACTTGATGAAGAAAACCGTATTATATAGTATTGCTCTTTTTACATTTTTAAGCCATTTGTTTGATTTAGGAGAGCTGAATAAAAGGTAAAAACAATAAAGCGAGAAACAATAATCATAGAATTAAGAGAAAATAGAATCGAGAAATATGTTCTTTATACATGAATAAAAATAAGAAAGAAAGAATTGGGTAAATTTCTCTCCATTTATTTGAATATGTAAAAAAGAGAATAAAAATATAAGTTATATAAATATTTTCGAACTTATTAAAAAATATTTTTGTAATCTGCAATATTTTTAAGCATAAACATATTTTTAATATGTATGTAGTAAAAAAGAAAAATAGAGTAGTTATTTCTCTCTCTTTTATTTCAAGTTGGGAGAAAATATTTTTAAATTGAAAACACTTCAATTGAATTTTTTTCCTCTCAAACAAAAGAAGAAATTTAGTATGTTTATCATGCTCTCTTCTTCATATTAAAAAATGCAGGGTTAGGGTGTGTATTTTACCTAAAGTTTGATGAGATATCAATTATTGTATTTGAGTTATTGTCGAGTTTTTTAATTGTGATGATTTTTTTCTTAAAAAACGTTGGTGAATTAAGAGAAAAAAATGTATTTAAATTATCTGAACTTGTTAAGATGTGAAACTATATTAATGAAACAACTAATTTTATAATTTAAAAAAAATTGTCACACTATCCTATTAGTCTTTTATAATTTAAATATACTTACTATATAAACTTACTTTATACTATCATTCAATTATATTTTATCATGCATAAAAGAAAGAAATGCTGATTTTTCTAATAATAACATAACATTAAAACACATATCTTAAGATTATTTCTAATTAATAGATATATTTGCTCGTAAATACAATCATATATATCATCTAGCTAAGAAGTAAAATTTCAGTAAAGAAAATATTTAAATTTTGGAGTCCATTTGTAAATACATATAAGGTAATGATTCCTTGTGTTGAATATATTCTTTATTGTTGACCAAAAAAAGAAATATTCCTTGTGAAATTGTAGGTTCGTGATGTGAAAAATCGAATGCCAGAATTCCTAAATCAGGTTCAAGTATGGAAACAGGGTCATGTAAAAGATGAATTAGAGAGGTTGAATGAGAAAAAAGGGTCTCCAAGTTTTTTGGAGCTGAATTTAAGTCCAGATTCAAGAAACATTAATAGTGATGAGCAGATGAAGAAAGATCCAGCAGAAAGTGAACAAGAAATTAACACCAGACTCTCTCTTTCACTGTTCACTTCTTCGTCCTCAAATTCATCACAACAAGCACAATGTAGTGAAAATCATAAAGACGATACCCATGTTGAGAGTTTTTGTTTACAAAATTATGCACCAAGGACTCGTTTGGGCTGAGTACTTATTAGGATCTAGCTATGTCAAACAGAGCATAGGAGTAAGATCTTTTAAGTACTTGTCTTAGCAAATCAATGTCGTCTCAAACAAAATAAGTAATTCTAGTTGTTTGATTTTTGATGTTGTTTTCCGTAAAATATTATGGATTAATTTCATTTTGAATATATAGAATGCTAGAATGGAAGCTTCAAACCCTAGAAGATCCACCTCATCAACCCCTAACTTTCTTTCCAAGGGGCTAGTTAATTATTTATAATTTAAGAGACAATATTTTTTTTCTCAAAAAGTTTATAATGGGTGTGTCATAACAGAAAATGCAGCCAAATGATGAAAAACTTAAAATTACTTTTAAAAAAATCTTTTAAGGTTTAGTAAAATGAGGAAAATGTAAAAGAACTTTTTTCAATGATTACCTAGCGAAAGGGCTAAAAATGATTTACACTTAAAAGAAGTGTTAATTTCAGAGAGTGTAAACATAATGTCTTTTAATACATCTGTAATGGGTGTGGGTTGGGGAGGGTTGAAATATGTATCGCATGCTCTAATTTTATTTATTTCATTTTTTATTAATGAAAAAAATGTAAAGAAGAGTTAAAGTTTAACTTATAGCATTTTTTGTTAGAAAAAAATATATAAATATAGGTTATTTGGATTATGGGAAATTATGCAACTATCAATTGATTGATCTTATCTTAAATTTGGTAAGTATTAAACTTAAAATCGTTATTAGTCTTATTTAAAAATATTAATAACTATTACTTTTAATTTAATTCTAAAGTATTAAACTCAAAATTATTATTAGTTTTGTTTTTTAAAAGTTTGATTGATCAACAATTATTATTTTTAATTTAATTCTAATTTTGAATGTTATTTATAGTATAATTTTAAATGTAATTTATAATATACTGAGAGAAGATATGGATTTGAGAAATTTATTGTGAAACTAAAGACATTTATTTAAAAAATAATCAAATAAAAATGTATTTTCTATTTACAATTTATACAAATGCACCAGCATTCCTGGTGATACAGACAGACCTCCTCACTTCTAAAGCATTTGCTCCCATAACTACTCCTCTAAGAAACTGATCGAATCACCAACCAGCGTCTGGGCCAAAACCACACCCACCCCATTATTTAACTACCTTCCTTACTCTCTCAGCAGAACCCTGGGGCATGTTCTTGTGCCGAAACCACAGCTGAACTGGTGTGCACCCAAGCAACTCTTTCAAGGCCAAACTACCTCCAGTGCCCCAAAGAAGCATACACCCGTGATTACCTTCCTTACCCTCGTACGGACTCATAAGGAGGCAAAAATGGCATTGAGACTGCCACCCTAGTAGAGAAACTTCTATTTGCACGTGGTCTGCCACACCAAAGCTCTTCCACCCCCACCCGTATCATAAGCAGGATAACCCTGCCGCAACACCAAACTGCATAGAGCATAACTGCTTCTACAACCAGACCATCCGAAGCTTCCCATTTGCTCACTTAGAGCTTCCATACTCTTTATCCAAAACTTTTAATGCATATAACAGGGTTCAAGTTCCAATCAGAAAATAGATAATTAAAGGAGTCTACTTTGTGTTTCATCCATAGCCACGACTTCAATTGGGCCAGTTGAAAAATCTCTTATGCTTCTGTTACCTCTTGTCTAAAAATGACATGATTCATTTGTTTCCATATACATCGCACTACCACCATCCACATTCCTTTCTAAACCAAATTATGTTTAAACGAGACATGTGACAACACGAAATTCTCAAAATGGTTCATCGCGTTTTTATGTTGGACAAACATTATCCCAATCCATCTGAAACAAAAATCCCATACCTTTTGGGCAATAATGCATTCAACAAAAAGATGTTGTGATGATTCTTCTACAGCTTGGCACATCACATATGATAAGGGGATTACTACCCCTCTTCTAGAAATATTTGTTCTAGTAGGAACTCTGTCCAAAAGCACCCTCCATGTTGTTGTCAGCACATTTAGGAAAGCTTTAGCCTGCCACAACTGCTTAAAGACGTTCTCATGGGTCCTGTAATCATGATTTGTCAGAAGTGTATAAGTTGAACTCACGGAAAAACCCCCAAGGTATCCACTCTCCAAACTTGGGTGTCTTTAGCTTCATTATACAGCGTAACCTTAGAAATCATCTTTAGCATTTCATCTTCTTGTGAAGCTTCCCATTGATACCCAACTCTCCTCCCACACATCCTCCACCTCCATTCAGAATCTTCTCACCCTCCTAACTCACCCACCCTTTTCCCTTGATCCAGAGGTAAGGAAAACAACCCCGAGAACAGAAATAAGAGAGTATTACCACTACACCAAACATCCTTCTAGAACCTAACCTAGTTCCCTCCTCCCACTTTCCATTCTAATGCTCTTTGAAACCAGCCCGCTTCTTCACCCTTTCTACAACTTTTACATAAATCTCTCTACCATCGTGATTGTAACTTCAACCTTGTGTGGCCGCTATTAAGACCTATATCATATTTGGATAAGAGACTATCCTTCCACTTCCCCTTTTCCTCACTCAAGAGTATCCACTTCCACTTAGCTAGGAGGGCAACATTGAACTTTCTGATGTCTTTAATTACTAGCCCCCTTCCTCTAGAGGTTTACATAAGTTATTCCAACTCACCCACAAGATAGAACTCTCCTCTCTTCCCCAACCCCACAGAAACTTCCTTTGGATACTAATGATTTTATTATACACTGACTCCGAAGCTTTAAAAAATGACAAATAGAACAGGGGAATAGATGAGAAAACCGATTTGACCAAGCAAAGTCTACCTGTCATAGATAGGTAGTGACCCTTCCAGGCACTTAGTCTTGCACTAACTCTATTCACAATTGGCTTTTAAAACTGTTTCTTCCTCGGATTTCCGACTACTTCAAGCCCAAGGTATTTGAAGGGTACTCTCATAAGAATACAATGTAACGCCTTTGCATACACTTGAAGGGTTTGCCTCTCAATATTAATATACCTTCCAACTTAGATTTATGGAAGTTGATTTTTAGTCGAGACGCTAGCTCATAACATTTGAGAATTGTCTTTAGGGTAAAGACATTATCATAGAAATCCTGGCACAAGAAAAGAGTATCATTTGCGAATTGAAGAACACTCGTGTCAACCTCATTACAACCGACCTTCACTCCATTGAGCAGATTAGATTTGGTCGCCTGTCTAACCAACCCAACTAATCCTTCAACTACCACAACGAAAAGGAATGAGGCTAGAGGATCATCCTGTCTAAGCCCTCTTGTAGGGTTAAACTCCGCAGTAGGACTGCCATTAACCAAGACTGAAACCGTTGTGGACTCCAAGTATGCCCTGATCCACATGGTCTATCTATTATGGAAACCCAACCTCCTCATCATATCAAACAGGAAATCCCATCTGAATCCTCATGAAGCCTGAAGCTGTGTGATGTTTTAAGTTTAGGTTTTGGTATGGGGTTTAGAATCTTTGTAAGATCAGTATTGATTCTCAGACAAAGCTTGTTTCAATCTGTTTTAAAGATTAAAGTGTTTTTCCATGCAAATTGTATAATTGACAAAACCATTTAACCAGAAAAATCGTGGTTTAAACCGATTAAATGTATGTGTTCATAACAATTTTTTGAAAACCTGTTTTAACTGATTTGAATGTTCAAAACTGTCATCAATGATAGCTTTTCAAGGTTTATAAAATGAGTCTTCATTTGAATGTAAAAGATATTGATGAAAAACAAAGAAGTTTGATACTCTGATTGTGATTGATTTGTGAAAAGGTTTTTTACCAAGTTTTAGCAAGATTGCCTTTGTGTTTTGCTGTGATTCAAAGAACTGATCATTAGGGTTCTGGTGTACTGTGTCTCCAGGTGTTTTCTAATCCTGTTCAAGTTCTTGTAATTGTTCATATAACTCTTTGCATAACTGTTGTAAAATCCTGTAAAGTCAGTGTGATTCTGGCTTGAGGTGTTTGTTGTGTGCAAGGAGGGTGAGTAGGCTTTGTGGGATTCAAAGTCACCTATTTGTGTGTGGTGTATGTGTAATCTGTGATTGGTTGCATAATGGATACTCAGTGGTTTGACTGAGGAATGGATGTAGCTCTGGGATTGAGTGAACCAGTATAATCTCTGTGTGTAATTCTCTCTATCTCTTCTTTCATTAACTGTTTATATTTTTCGTTGTCATAAACAACTGATTAAATCACAATTTTAACCGATTGAAATTCTGATACCAGTTTCTGTTTGTCCATTGTATTGGTTTTCTGAAGTTTTTTTTTTAGTTGTTTGTTAAAGTTTCATTGTAGGCAAAGTATTTGAGAAAATCTTTTGAAAACAATTCACCCCGCACCCCCCTCTTGTTATAGCCATCAAACTTAACAATTGCCATCAAGAGCAAGGTTCTTGAAAGTTACTTAGGTTTTTTTTTTTATTTCTAGTTTTTGAAAATCTTTTGATGGCTGATAAAATGCCCTTTGGGAAGGTGCCTCAATAAACATGCCACCTCTGTTTTGTGGAGTTAATTACCAATTTTGGAAAGTTAGAATGAAGATCTTTATACACTCAACTGGCAAAAGCATTTGGGAGTCAATTGAAAATGACCCTTTTGTACCTCAAGTTAAGAAAGATGATGTTTTAGTTGATAAACCTTCATCTGAATGGACAGAGGTAGAATGTAAGAAAGCTAAATTTGATTGGATAGCTAAGAATATTATAATATCTGCTCTAAGTTGTGATGAGTTTTTCAGGGTTTCGCAATGTAGCTTGGCCAAAGAAATGTGGGATATCTTAGAGGTTACACATGAAGGCACAAATGATGTCTCATCCTCAAGTTCTTCAGATGATGAGGAAGCTAATCTTTACCTTCTAGCATCAGTAACAAGTAGCATGGATTCTACTTCAACAAGTAAAGGTACCACCTATGATCAATTACTTAATGCTTTTTATGAAACTCAAGATGAAGTCATCCGATTGGCCCTTTCTCTCAACCAGTTGAAAGGATTAAATAACTGGTTAGAAAATAAAGTTAAGGATCTAGAAGAAGAGTTGTACAAAAAAAATGAAGATTTAGAACATCTGGAATTAATCTACAAGAATTCTTCTTGCAGTTGTGAGAAAATGAGCTGTGAAAATTGTGAACTTCTAGAAAAGAAGATTTGCTATCTTTTGAAAACTTTCGACAAGCTTACAACTGGAAAGTCCAACTTTGAAGATGTTTTAGCCTCACAGAAATATATATTTGGAAAAGCAAGTTTGGGATTTTATCCTCAAAGCAAAGAAAAAAAGATTGCAAAACCTTTTTCAAATTTTCCAGAAAAACAATCGGTTAAAGTGTCGTTTCAACCGGTTGTTACATGCTTACATTCATGAAGAAAGGTCATTCTGTCAGGTATTGCAGATTTCGTAAATCTCTTGTACCTAAAGGCATCTATAAGTGGATTCCAAGATGTATTGTCAATATAAAAGATAAAACTAACACTGAAGGTCCCAAATTCTTCAAGGGATCAAATCTTAATATTTGACAAAGTTCTGTTTTGCAGATTCCTGATTTCATTTGAAAAGTTTAGCAAGGATTGGATGTTCTGTACATGTCTACATATCAGGGTCTAGTGTTGGATTCTTGAACTTCTGTAATTAGAAATTCAGTGATCCGAGAATTAAATTCCCATTCTTTGTTGAGAACTACTTGTCCACAAAATTCAATGCAATGTGTTTCTCTATGGTTCTATGAATAATTTCCATGTGTACCATCTACTCTTCGTATGTTTTATTGTTTGCAAATATGTGAAAACTTAATAATTACATGCAACATGTGTTTTTGGTTTAAAACAGGTTGTTTTTCTTCAGAACATAAATTTAATCGATTGTTTCCTCGAACAACCGATTATTTTGTATCTGATAAGCTCTGAACGTATCTGGTTTTTGGTTTTTAAATTGTGGTTTGTGATTCTGTTAAACCTAGTGATGTGTATGGTCAAACTTGCTTTAAATGATGTTTGAATACTGTTTAACTCTGGTACATTTGCTTTTAATAGATTAGATCTTTATTGTTTTTGAAAATCAAAAGTGTCTTAAATGCTTGGTCATATATCACATGTGAATCTGTACTTTTTGATTTGACTGACTATGTTAACTTTATGATTAAGATTTGATTCGTTTTTATGTTGAATACAACCAACTTTGACCAGGGATTCTCTGCTATAAAACCCAATGCATTTAGCTGTTGTTTCCACTTACAAATAACCGGTTAATCTAGAACTGTTATTTCTATCTTTCTCTAAAAAGATTTCTTTGCAGAAACTGTTTCTGATTTAAGCAATGGTTGGAACTCCTTCATCTGCAAAAACAATGAAGTCCAGGGGTGTTAAAAGCTCTGGAAAGCTTGAAGGATGGTTTGCAGGAGATACCAATCTCATCAACAAGTATCTACTAGAGACTAGTAGAAAGAATGTGAATACCCCAAAAGTTGTTTCCTTCACATGGATGAAACAACAGAATTTGGATTTTGTAAGGAGTATTCTCAAAGAACAAAAGTTGGAAGAGATTCCTAGAACTTATAGGGAATATCTATCCTGATCTTGTAAAGGTATTCTACACTAACCTTAATTTTGATGGTGACTCACTTGTTTCTCATGTCAAAGGTGTAGATATGATCATCACAAGTGAGGTATGGTCTGTTGTGACCAGGCTGAAGTCTTATGGACTAAGAATCAACAGAGGAAACCTTGGAGTAGTGGAAGATTTCAATAAAATCCAGTTTTACAAAGGTTGGCTCAAGAATCCCCACTCCAAAGTGAGGAATTTTTCTGTTGGAGGGTTGAAACTTGATGAAAGGCTTGTAGCCTTCATAGTTTCATGGATTCTCACACCTAGGGGGAGCAACCATTCAACTCTTTCTGAAGAAGATCTTCTCTTGATCTACTGCATCATGAATAAAGTGAAGATCAACTGGATTCACATAATCAAAGACCATATGCAAAAATCCATGAGGTTATGTGACTTTCACTATCCTTATGCTATTTTGATTTCTAATTTCCTTCACTATTTTGAAATGGATATAGAAGGAAAGCTAGCTGAAGTCATCAAGCCCTCCAATGAAATCAATAGTGGATCCCTAAGCAAGATGAGGTTTACTAAGATTGGTGGAAGATGGGTAAGCAAAGATGGTGACCATGCTGGCCCAAGTGGAACTAATGAAGGAGATGAAACTGAAGAGGCAGTAATGCAAGATGATCATGCTGCTGAAACTCAAGAAGGTATGCATCATGACATCAACATGGAAGAAAGGATGCCAAACATGTCATCCTTTGAAATGCAAATGCTTAATAGAATGGACACCTTTGCTTACAATCAAAGGAACCTTTATGAGATGTGCAAGCCACGATTTACGAACATGGACACACAGTTTTCTACTCTGGATGAAAAGATTGAAGAAGTTCAGAGGCAGACTCTGGAACTACAATTTCAAAGAGAGGATAGCCCTTCTTTTAAGCTTAATTTTTTTATGATGTTTTTAATCCTACCTTTTGTCTATTTGATGAGACAAATAAGGAGATAAGTATTGGGGGGTTTTGTAATGTTCTTAATTGTGGTTTATTGTGCTTTTGAACATTGCTTTATTGCTTTTATAAACTGTTTTAGCTGGTTTATGCTTAGTTGTTATTTCTAGTTTACAGCAGAATTTTAACCGGTTATCTCTGTATTATAACCGATTGTTTTTATGCAGGTTCTGCTAATTTTTTGAAATCTGATATATAATACATATCTGTTTGGACTAGTCTATTATGTGTTTATTCAGTGTTTGCAGGATTCAAAAGATTCTAAACAAATAACATTCCTAAAAGCATCTCAGGGATTTGTCTCCATCAAATAGGGGAAAATTGTTGAATATGAGAAGCTTTGATGTGTCAAATCCTCATGAAGCCTGAAGTTGTGTGATGTTTTAGGTTTAGGTTTTGGTATGGGGTTTAGAATCTTTGTAAGATCAGTATTGATTCTCAGACAAAGCTTGTTTCAATCTGTTTTAAAGATTAAAGTGTTTTTCCAAGCAAACACTAGTACAAAATATGAAAACAACGACCCTTTATTTAGTGCGGCTTTGCGCTTAAACGCATTTGTAAAAAATGCGGTGGCATTTTTGTAATTAAATTGATTTACAAATGCGGTTCTAGGGTAAGACTGCATTTGTAAATCAATTCAGAATGATTTACAAATGCGGGCATAGTAAAGACCGCATTTGTAAATCATTTTAATTGATTTACAAATGCGGTCTTACCCTAGAACCGCATTTGTAAATCAATTTTACCCTAAAAATTGAAGCGCGCCACTAGTTTTCACTTTCACTTTCGTCTTCTCCGCTCTTCGTTTCAACGTTCTGTTTCAGCTCTCCCTTTGCATTGTAAGTTTCAGCTCTCTCCGCTTCAACGTTTGTTTTCAGAATATATAATGGATCGAAGTTGGATTAATGTTGTTCGTATAAGTGATGAATACGAAAGGGGAGTAGAGGAATTTATACAATTTGCGCAGCGTAACGCGATTATTAGTGGTCATGATGGAGCAAAGATCAGGTGTCCGTGCGTTAACTGTTTGAATGGAAGGATACTGGATGTGAATATCATGAGGGAACACCTGCTGTGTGATGGGTTTCTTCGATCTTATACAACTTGGACATGGCATGGTGAATTATTAAATTTACCACGTGTTTCTGTAACTGAGGAATATGTGGGTTCTACCATGGATGAAGCAGTACACGATGATGGAGATGATGATTGATTGGAGTACATGATTCATGATGTGGGAGCTGAGTGTTTTGCAAAAGCGCATGGATATGAATGTATGTCAAAAGATGCAGAAACTCCTTTGTATCCTGGATCAACTAACTTCACACGGTTGTCGGCGGTGTTAAGATTGATGAATTTGAAGGCAATAAACGGATGGACTGATAAAAGCTTCACGGAATTGCTCCAGCTGTTGAAGGATATGCTTCCAGAGGGAAATAGTCTACCTAATCGTAATTATGAGGCCAAAAAGATTCTTTGTCCAATGGGTATGGAGTACAAAAAGATAGATGCATGTCCTAATGATTGTATATTATACCGGAAAGATTTTGAATTGTTGAAAAGTTGTCCGAGGTGTGGGTTATCACGTTATAAGTTGAAACAAAAAGATGATGATTCTATTGATGACATGGAAAAGCATGGACCCCCAATGAAGGTTATGTGGTATCTTCCCATCATTCCAAGGATGAAGCGTTTGTTTGCAAACCCAGACGATGCTAAGAATCTTAGATGGCATGCAGATGAGAGGAAATGCGATGGCATGTACCGACATCCAGCTGATTCTATTCAATGGAAGAAATTTGATGATGACTTTCCAGAATTTGGTAAAGAATCAAGAAATATCTGACTTGGTTTAGCTACAGACGGAATGAATCCGTTTGGTAATATGAGTACAAATCACAGTTCATGGCCTGTATTACTAGTTATTTACAACTTACCTCCTGGATTGTGCATGAAGCGAAAATACATGATGTTGTCTATGATGATATCCGGTCCGAAACAACCAGGAAATGATATTGATGTTTATCTAAGTCCCCTAATTGAAGATTTGAAGTTAATGTGGGACCAGGGTGTCGAAGTATTTGACGGATTTGCTAATGAAACTTTCAAGCTTCATGCCATGTTATTTTGCACCATCAATGACTTTCCGACATATGGTAACTTATCAGGTTATAGTGTTAAGGGTCACAAAGCGTGTCCAATATGCGAAGAAGACACTGCTTCTCAACAATTGAAACATGGAAGGAAAACAGTATATCTTCGGCATCGGAGGTTTCTTAGAAGTCATCATCCTTACCGGAGGTTGAAAAAAGCCTTTAATGGACACCAAGAGGGTAGTGGTCCACCAACTCCATTAACCGGTGTTGAGGTTTACGAAAAGGTAAATAACATAGACCACACCTTCGGTAAGTCCAAAAAAAAGTCATCTGTGACAATATTTGGAAGAAGAAATCAATCTTCTTTGATCTTCCGTACTGGTCGAGGTTAGAAGTCAGACATTGTATAGATGTAATGCATGTTGAGAAGAATGTGTGTGATAGCTTAATTGGTACACTTCTTAACATTAACGGGAAGACGAAGGATGGTCTAAATGCTCGTTTAGATTTGATTGAGATGAACATACGCGGCGAGTTGGCACCCATAGAAATGGGTAAGCGTACATATTTGCCCCCAGCCTGTTACACAATGTCAAAAGATGAAAAAATTAGTTTTTGTCAATGTCTAAAGGGTGTGAAAGTGCCACAAGGACATTCCTCAAATGTGAAGAGCCTAGTGTCAATGCAAGATTTGAAGTTAATAGGGTTGAAGTCTCATGATTGTCACATCTTGATGCAACAGTTGTTGCCGGTAGCTATCCGTGGGATCTTACCAAAAAATGTTAGACACACCATAACCCGTTTGTGCTCATTCTTCTCTTCCATCTGTTGTAAAGTCATTGATCCCTCAAAACTAGATGAATCTTACCCCGCACGTTATGTCTCGTTCGGGGTATACTTGAGCAAACACTGATGGTGGAAAAGGAGAAATCTCAACAGGGGACGTTGTCTGAGAATGTGGAAACAGGGGTCACTTCTCCTCCATCACCACCTTTTCGCCATGTAAAATGGAAGAGGGCCCGAATTAAGAAGTCGGGTGCACCAAGTTCTGAGCAATCCGGGGTTATAATCGAAAAAATTGTAAGTTACTTTTGTTATTTTCAATTTTTTTAAAGCATTAATTATATTAATGATTGAAAATATGATTTTTGTGTACTCTTGCAGGATTCCTTGGAATCCGACGGTAAATTTGTTGTTGAAGGTCGTCACAATATCCTGGTTGAAGCAATTGGACGACCTGAACACTCTGGTCGTGTTCGTGCCGCTGGACAAGGGGTCGAAATTAAACTTTATTTTGGAGTTTCAGAACGACAGCCATCCTCCTCCTCCAAGAAGGAAACTCAAATGAAGAGTAAGTTACGTGAAGAAATAATGGAGGAGATGAGAAAGGAGACTGATTTGATGTGGCTGGAGATGAAAAAGGAGAATGATCGAATGCGACAAGAGTTTCTATTTGTGCTGAGCCGATTGAACCCCTTGTTAGTCCCACTCCCAAGAGCACAAAGGGGAGTTGTGCGGCTCCTCCAACATCAGGGGATGATATCAATGGGCAGACAGAGGATTGTGAGCTACTGGTAGTGGGCGGCAAACTTCCTCGGGTGGTGGCACTTGGAAAAGTCTATACAAACGCCACCACCTTACATAACGTTCCTCTCTCCCCTGATGTGGCGAAGGTAACAGTTGAAAAAGTACGATTTCCTGATGCTCGTGTTCCACTACCTTCAGATGAGGTAACCACTGTGGCCGATGCATTTCAGACATTCGTTGCCTGGCCCAGAGAGCTCATTCGATCTATGCCCGAACCTCATGTAATAATTTCGTTTCATTATATTATTTTTTATTTATATTTATATATTACATATAATTTAATACAAATGTTGTTTATCTTGTAGAAACCTTTTCAGCCACCCAGTCCGAAAAAGAAGCGCGAGGTTCCAGTTGACGATCCTATGGCTTCCCTACGTCTCATTGCTAGTCAGATTGGCAATGATCCTTTTCCAGTTCCGTGGGATAATACATTTTTTCAAATCAGCACTGAACTGCCACTGATGATTTACAACACAGATTTATCAGAATTTATATCTGGGAAACAGGAGCTCAATATAAGTATAATTCAATTTTTTATGATGTAAGTATCTTTACCTATTATTCAATTTACTTTATGTTAAATTATTATTGATTATGCTTTAACTAAAAACTTGTAGGTTTTTGCATAGAGTCTGTATCACTAAGGGGAAGGAAAATATGTATGGATTCGTAGATCCTGCATATACTAATCCCGTTGGACCAAACTCAACTGAGACTCAAGCATACATCACTAACATCCTGGAAAAAGAGGGAAAACAAATTTATTTATGCCCTTATATTAATGAGTAAGTTTAATTATATGTCATTAATTATTATTATTTCATGTTTTAAATATTTACTAACTCTTTTCAATGATCATATAGGCATCATTGGCAGTTACTTGTCTTATCAATGGTTGATAAGACTGCTGTGTGGTTCTGTTCCCTACACAAGAAGATGCCCACAAAATTTAAGGATATCATTGATACGTAAGTATATTATAAACTTAACTTTGTATGTTACTAATTAACCATCTACTAACGAGGTTTTTTGTATGAACCAGTTCATGGCGTGGATATAACATCCTAAAAGGTCGATCCAGTTCAAATAATTTGAACTACATAAGAGTAAAGGTTTGTAATTTTTTTCTTTCTCTATTATCATTGTTTATCAATATACTAACATATTACTTTTTATTGAATTATAGTGTAATAAACAACTAGGAAGCTATGAGTGTGGCTATTACATTATGCAATGGATGATTACCATTATAAGACTAGGTGTTAAAACTGGTTGGAAAGAGGTATATGTTAAATCATTTTTATAATTCTTGAACATATATATATATCTAGAAACTAATTTATGTCAACTTTGCAATGCAGTTATTCACAGAAGAAACACCAATGAGTGAGGAAGGCATTTCATATGTTAGAGATTCTTGGTCCACATATTTCATTAATTTTTATAACTCTAGCATAGGTAAACAATAATGGTTTTATTATATGTAATTTGATCACTTGTAAATGTACATTTTGATGATTTCAATTGATTACTACATTTCTGTATTTGTCTGGCTGGGTTTGATCATTATGCAGGTTATTTAAATATATGGTTTCTGCACAAAACATAGTGTATTTTAAAAAAAAAATCACTATTTACAAATGCGGTCATTTACCAAGACCGCATTTGTAAATAGTGAATTCGCATTTACAAATGCGGTCTTGGTAAATGACCGCATTTGTAAATAGTGATTTATGAATGCGGTTTTTACCAAGACCGCATTCATAAATCCTAAACCCCAAACCCACTCCCTAATTCAGAATAATATACAAATGCGGTTACCTAAAATGACCGCATTTGTAAATGTGATTTATGAATGTGGTCATAGGACCACATTTGTAAATTCCATATTTACGAATGCGTGCTGATCAAATGCGGTTCTATGACCGCATTTGTAAATTGAAAATAGCCGCATTTGTTTTACATATCTGCACTAGTGAAATGGAAAAACAACCGATTAAAGTTTCGAGATAATCGGTTGTTTGTCACTTAGCTGGCAAAGGGGTTTTGAAACTGTTTTTTGCATCAGTTGTATAATTGAAAAACCATTTAACCGGTTAAATCGTGGTTTTAACCGGTTAACTGTATGTGTTCATAACAATTTTTTGAAAACCTGTTTTAACTGATTTGAATGTTCAAAGCTGTCATCAACGGTAGCTTTTCAAGGTTTATAAAATGAGTCTTCATTTAAACGTAAAAGATATTGATGAAAAACAGAGAAGTTTGATACTCTGATTGTGATTGATTTGAAAAGGTTTTTTTTACCAAGTTTTATCAAGATTGCCTTTGTGTTTTGCTGTGATTCAAATAACTGATCATTAGGGTTCTAGTGTACTCTGTCTCTAGGTGTTTTCTAATCCTGTTCAAGTTCTTGTAATTGTTCATATAACTCTTTGTATTACTGCTGTAAAATCCTGTAAAGTTAGTGTGATTATGGCTTGAGGTGTTTGTTGTGTGCAAAGAGGGTGGGTAGGCTTTGTGGGATTCAAAGTCACCTCTTTGTGTGTGGTGTATGTGTAATCTGTGATTGGTTGCATAGTGGATACTCAGTGGTTTTACTGAGGAATGGATGTATCTTTGTGATTGAGTGAACCAGTATAATCTCTGTGTGTAATTCTCTCTATCTCTTCTCTCATTAACTATTTGTATTTTCCGCTGTCATAAACAACCGGTTAAATCGCAATTTTAACCGATTGAAATTTTGATACCAGTTTCTCTTTGTCCATTGTATTGGTTTTCTGAATTGCTTTTCTGAGTTGTTTGTTAAAGTTTCATTCTAAGCAAAGTATTTAAGAAAATCTTTTGAAAACAATTCATTATAGTAATTTCAGGTTGTCTCTGAGCACAGAAATACAATTACCTTGAACAGAGTATGATTCCCATTTACCTCGGCCCATCTCCCTAAACCCGGGCTCCCCCTGCCAAGCATCAATAACCCTAAACGGTCTCGACCCCCAGTTTTTGTTTAGCGATATCACCACTAGAGCACAGTGGTCTGAAACCTCTCTCGACTGTACATATTGTTTGCAATTTGGCCATGTTTGAAGCCATCCTTCAAAGACCAAAACTCTATCTATTCTAGTTTTTGTTTATCCATTAGCCCTAAACCAAGTATATTTCTTGCCCACTATTGGAAACTCCACCAAAAAATTCCTTTCAATGAAAGAATTAAAGCCTCTTATCTCATTCGTCTGGCTACCTTTTTCTCTAATTCCTTTCCTTTCACTAACTCTTCTAACAACATTAAAATCACCGCAAAACCACCAAGCCCATTCCTGATTAACACTTCTAATGTTTGATAAATCCTCCCATGAAGCAGCCTCATTCAGATTAAAATTTGCATAGACGTTGACTACTGCACATTTCAATTTAGATTTAAGATGCTGCCCAAAGATTGGTATAAAATCCCTTCCCTCCACATGACTATCACAATAAAAGGCTTCTTTATGCCACATAATAAACGTACTCCCAGTTCCATTAGTACCTTTTTTATGCACCCAACCCACTTTATTGTCTCACCATATAGAAAAACATCTTACATTTAACAATCTAGTTGCCTTAGTTTCTTGTAAACATAGCACCTCCGCACCTTCCTTAGCTAAAACATTTCTCAAATATTTAGCTTTAGTACCCCGCTAACCCTCTTATATTCAGGTTAACGATAATCATAAAACAACCCCGTTGTTCCCATCCTCAAACTTTTTTAGAACTTCTGAATCCCTTTCTTCCATACATTCAAGCTCCTTAACAACATCTTCCTCCTCCCTATCACACGAAACCCCAAGATGTTTTCCTAGCTCCCCCACATTAGACGGCACATCAACATCATCAAAACTCCATAGATGAGAATTAGAATTAACAATATCACCATCCGACAAAGCGTTTGAATTAGAGCTTACCCTTGAGGATGAGCATAACCCTACTTGTGGGCTTCCCATTTCACTATTAAGATTCCTCTGAAGTTGTTAACTACAATCTCCCAATTCCCAAAGAAATCGTTGCCTTTGCCGATGTGCCCTTGGCGGAGGATGGTTACTGATTCCCATAGTTAAACCTTCGTTCCCTATCATCATGTCATCCACGCCAATGGGGCCTACAACTTCATTATAGTCCTCACCCACAACTTTGATAGTTCTAGTTTGGGGACCCTCCTTGGAGTGAGAGAAGCTCCCTTGGTCAAGAACATCATCTTTACTATGAACAAGGGTATACACTTCTTCCACTTGGGGATTACAGAGCGCCTTACCTCTCCCTACTTCGACTATTCCTCCACAAACGATGGGTGTCGCAGATTCATAACACCTTACCTCATCGCTGGGTTCCCTTACTTCACTTCCCGAAACCTGTTGCCCCCCCCCCCCCCCAGAAACACGGGTTGGGCTTCCCAACTCCTTCTGTGGTTTACGTGACACATATTGAATTACCAAATGATCCACTTGGGCCTCCTCATCCCAACCCGGTTGGGCCTCCTTACCTCTAGCATTTTGGCCCAATACGAAATTGGACTTTGCCCTAACACCACTTGAATTCTCTATAGCTACAAAAAGGGTTATTCAAATCTAGATTTATATGGTGAGCTAGCCTAACAGAATGGACTTCATAGTGGGCAGAAAAATCCAGGTCCTCTGCATTACCCTTCTGCCACCTTTTTGCTTCATACGTGAAAGAACAACTACTTTCTGGCAATTACTTCCTGCACCCGATCATTTGCTTCCTGCACCCGACGAAGTTTTCAAAATCCAACTATGCCCTTGTCTTCTTTAGTTTGAAAAGCTGTGAAGGTTTATTTTGAAAAGCTATAAAGGGTGCGGAGAAAGTTGATTTTCCTCTTTGGTAGTGCTTTGAGTTGCGTAGGAGGTGGATTTACAGTGGTGGTGGACGGGGTTGTTTGCACTTTGACATTGTTATGAGGTAAGAACAGATTTAAGCTTTTTATCGCATTTTTTTCGAGTTCTGGTAGTGACGGATACCGATATCCGGAAGTCTTCTTTTAACCTTACGGATGCAAGCGTCTGTAAGTCAGTAACATTTTCTGCACCATATTACTGCATTATGGATATAATTATCCGAAATTTATTTTTATATTATGGATTTAAATATTTGTAGTTGTTTTTTGAATTATGGATTTAAATATCTGTAGTTATTTTTTGAATTATGGATATCCATATCCGTAGTTGTTATGGATAAAAATATTTACAAGTCAAATATGACTTCCGCACAAAAATATTCGGAAGGCACACACTATGATTACGCATAAATTTATCCGCAAGTCAAACTATAAATCCGAACAAAAATATCCGGAAGTCACTTACCTTGTCTTTTCCGACGTTCGCTCTGGGGTTCCTCTCTGTTCAAGGGCTCCTTCGCCATGGCAGCTGCTACTCTGCCACCGAAATCGAACGAAACGACGACTGCGCTGTGGTTCCCTGCGAAAACGAAGAGGAAGACGGTGCATATGACTCACTGTGACTGTGGGTTGGGTGCAGATGACTCCGAGCGGCTGAGGGTTGGGTGCATGTCTCTAATTGCATTGGGTGCACATACCTCACTTGACCTAATCTAAAATTCATTAAGGAAAATTTTGTCATTTCGAGTCTAGAATCGGGTGCCAGTTTGAATTAATCAGGTGCAGGGAGAATGTGCCCCACTTTCTCCTTGCCAAGCTGACTCGATCACAGCAGGCCCCTCAAGTTCGATTAGATTTGTCTCTTGTATGACGTGTTCCTTTCCTCATCCTTGCTTCTCCAACCCTAAAGTCGCCCTTCTACTAAGCTTTCCACCATTGTCACCCCCAACCTTGGACAAATTGGTTTCCTCCACAATAGTCTCCAAAGACGAAACACTATTTGATGATGCATCTATATCACCCGTACACTTACATGTGCCTTATTGGTGATAGGGATGCTTTTCCTTAAGATAGATGTTGAAAACATGGCCATTGATCCTTATACAATTTAAGAACCTAGCAAAGCGCACCTTACGCAAGCAAACCAGGATACGTGTATACTCTAGGTTATCCCAGAATTCAATTGCCTCATCAATGGCTACCAAGGAAGCCTCTTTACCTAACACTTTTGAAAAACAATCTTTGTTCCACAGGGAGAAAGGTATCCCATAGCACCTTAGCCAAACAAATCTCTGTTCTACTACAAAACCATCCGACCACGGCTTAACGACCTCCATAACACTGTCAACCATTCCTTATTCCCCTTAATTATCTCTTCCATTTGTTCGCCATCTCTTGGTGTTAGCAGCACTGCATTACCTCCCATATACCTCACTTTAACCATAGTCATCCCCCCTTTAATTCGTTCTTCACACAGCTTAATAAAGGTAATCCCTATTAACGGGTGACCAACCATACTGTTGACCATCCAAGGAAGGGTTTGTTGCAAAGTTTCAACTGAGGAACCTCTTCAGCTAACATGTGAAGAAATATTACTTACTGCCGCATAAGACACCTTCCTCTCCTCTTGCTTCCCATTGACTTCTCTCCATATTGATTTCTCCTTCCCTTTATTTTCCTTCCACACATCCTTATTGACACGGTTCTTCTTAGGGAATCAAACATTTGTTTCCCTGCTTCTCTCGGTTGGGACTTTATGTTTTTCAGCTCTTATGCGTCCTTCCATATGGATTCTATCAGCCTTCTCAACTTTTGTACTCCTCTCCCCTTGGCTAAGCTTTGCTTTTCTATATTTTGGAAAGTTAATATGTAGTTTCATATTCATAATACAAATCTTATCCAACTCTTTTTCCAACCATCGAGCGTTTCCTACATTGAAGAACCTCACAAACCCAAATCGTTTTCCCCACCTGTTAAGCCTCCGAAAAATGAAAACTTCCTTCACCCTAGCCCATCTCTGAAAAGTCTTGATAATGTCATATTTGTTAGAATGTATGGCTTTAAACTAGAGTGAGGGTGAATGGTTTAAAGGGGGTTTTTGAAAACTTTTTAGGATAGAATGAAATTCTTTGCAAGAAACCAGATTTAGGAACTCAGTTTGCCAAGAACAAAGCTCAAAACAGAAAAGCAACAGAAAAACAATCGGTTGTTTCGCAGAAAAACAATCGGTTGTTTCGCAGAAACAATCGGTTGTTTATACCAGCATATAACAACAATTGAAATTAAAGAGTTTAAGGAAGAGAGAAATGCACAAACAGTTTATACTGGTTCACTCTTAACCCAAGAGCTACATCCAGTTTCCCAGAAACCACTGGGGAATCCACCAGGTAATCAAATCCAGATTACATACACACACCACCAAAGAAGTGCCCTTGATCCCCTCAAGACACACACTTCCTTTGACTCAGCATATACACCACCAAGAATGTTGATATTGACAACCTCAAGAGCACACAACCCTTCTTGGCTTTACAACACCAGAATGTACACAAATCACAAAACGAATTACACTGTTATAGAATCAACCGAAATCAATACAGAGTAATCCTATTCCACTTCTCTCTTGAATAACCAAAGCTCAAGTTCAAACTCAAATGCTTCAAAAACTCGTTGAAAAACTCAAATCTAATTTTATTTCTTATTGTTTGTTATAAAACATTAACAAATTATATATTGTATTCAAAACATGGTCAAAGCATTTAAAGTAGGAGCGTATTAAGTTATGAAATCAATTAAAGCTCTTTTAACAAACAAAATTGTTTTCTGTTAGGATTCCAAACAAACAATCGGTTGAAATAGCGAATCAATCGGTTGTTTGGGTTTGACAGCAAGTCAACCATCCAAAACAGTTTTCAAACTTTTTCAAAAACACCTAAGTATAAAACAATCGGTTGTTTCGACAAAACAACAGGTTGTTTTTCACTTAGTTTGAAAAACACTTTAAACTTAAAAGATTTGAAAACACTTAAGCTTTAGATTCAACAAAGAGTGGATTACAAATATAATCTACCCCAGATCCTATTCTAAAGCACACCAACAACAACAAACACCTCCAACCTTCCATCAAACACAAATGATTTGGATTCTTCAAAGCTTGAACGCACTTGATTCAACAATTTCCCCTTATTTGATGAAGACAAATCCCTGGTTGCTTGTGTTGGACTTGTTTGAATCTGAAGCAGTTCCTGCAAAATAAATTTTAAGCAAAGCACAATATCTCTGATAGAAGGTTAGAGCAGTAAAACAAAACATGTTTTGTTTAACCAAAACAACAGCAAAAAACCACCAGAAATACCAGCATATCAGCAACAAAACACCAAAATTAAGGTTCACTTAAACAAAACATCGAGTTTGCAGAAAATAAAAGACAACACAACATAAAATCTCCCCCTATTTGTCTTCACAAATAGACAATAAGAAGAGATAAAAAGGAAATTGTTCCAAATTATACAGAATTTAAAAGCAAAAGCACTTAAAATGATACAGGGCAAAAACAATCGGTTGTTTCGATCATTCAACCGGTTGATTTTCCTTCAAACATTCTTGCCATACTGAAGTTCAAAGATTTGGTTCTGAACACCTTCAATTTGTTCATCCAGGGTCATAAACCGAGTATCCATGCTATTGAATCTGTTGTCAATGCTCTGGAAATTGGTCACACAAAGATCATGGAGATTTCTTTGATTTTCAGCAAAGCCATCAAGCCTATTCACCATGTATCTTTCAAAAGAAGACATAGAAGGCATCTCATCTCCTTGATGTCCTGCACTTGGTCCAGCTTCAAAGGTAGTTGCAGGATGATCTTCATTGTGAATATCCATATCAGCAGCTTGATCTTCTTCATCAAAATCAGCAACTGCAGCACTTGATGAGCCACCATGATCACCATCTTTGCTCACCCATTTTCCACTTATTTTGGTGAATCCCATCTTGCTTAGAGAGCTATTGTTCATTTCTTGTGTTGATTTAACCAACTTAGAGGTCTCATCTTCAAGATTCACTTCAAAATAGAGCAAGAATTTAGAGATTAAAACAACATAGGGATAGTGGTAGTCACTTAACCTCATGGATTTTTGCATATGTTCTTTGATGATATGAATCCAGTTGATCTTGATCTTCTTCATGATGCAGTAGATGTATACAAGATCTTCTTCTGTTAAGACAGAATGGTTTCTCCCTCTTGGAGTTAGAATCCAAGTAACAATAAGAGCAAACACCCTTTCATCCAACTTCAAGCCTCCAACAGAACAAGATCTCACTTGGGCTTGTTGATTCTTCAAGCAACTCTTGTAGTATTGGACTTTGTTGAAATCCTCCACTACTCCAAGATTTCCCTTGTTAATCCTTAGACCAGCATACTTTAAACCCGTTACTGCAGTCCACGTATCATGGGTAATCTCCATGTCTACACCTTTCACATGAGAAACAAGGTTGTTTCCTTCAAACTTAAGGTTGGTGTAGAATACCCGAATTAAATCAGGGTATATGTTTCCCTTCATCTCCAAATATCTTCTCAACAACTGATCTTTTAGAAGCTTTCTCACATTGTCAAGCTTTTGACTTTTTAGCCAATCAAAGGAAACAACTTTAAGGTTGTTGATCACCTTTGTGCTTGTTTCAAAACTATATCTCTCAATGAGCTCATTATCCCCTGAAAACCACCCCTCAAGTCTCCCTCCAGACCTCACAGCTCTTTTTTTGAAACAATATTCCCCATAGTTAACCGAAAAATATGAAAAGAAGAAGGTAGTGAAGTTATTGGAAAAACTGAATTCTGATTCAAGTGTTTTTCGAAGTAATTTCATTCTTGGCTTAAATTTTGCGAAAACCCTCTTTAAACCATTCACCCCCCTCTAGTTTAAAGCCATACATTCTAACATCAAGAACACACACTACTCTTTAGCAAAACACATAGTTTTCATAACAACCCTATGAAACTGCACCACACCAAATCACACAAAAATACAATGTTCAGAGAAGAAGAGAGTATAATACACCTGGGTAAATCAAAGATTAAAGTTTAGAATTATAAGAAAACCCTATTTCACACTTGAGATGATCTAAAAGCTCTTTTAATTCTTTAAAACTGTTTTTTATTAATGTCTCTTTCTTGGTTAATGACAAATAGCGAAAACAACCTTTTTATACTTCAATCAGATGGTCAAAGTGTTTAAATCAAGAACCAAAATCAGTTTGAATCATTTAAAACATATTGGTACAACTTAATAGAACTTTGTTAAGGATTTTAGAAAAAAAACAGTTGAATTCTCGAAACAACCGGTTGAATTGGTTTGAAAACAAAGTCAAAACAAAGCCAAGTTTTTCAAACTCATTTTAAAATTCACTAAGTGTCAAACAACCAATTGAATCGACATTTCAATAGGTTGAATTTTCACACTCTTTAGAAAACTCATCTTTTTCAAAAGGATTAAGATTCAATTAACCTTGGATCATCTTAAAGAGTAGATTAACAATTCAAAGACTATTAGACACACATAGAAAACCAACAACACTGTCTTAAAGCATTCCTCTTGGATTTGGAGACATCAAAGCACCTTGTTCAACAAAAACTAGCATCATAGTCAATGTTATTATCCTCTGAGCATCTCTTATAGTGGTGAAAAGAAAAATAATTTTAGAATGAAAAATTGGGGGAAGTAGTCTCGTAACACCCACCTACACCCACACCTATAGATAAAGACATCATAGATGAGAAACAACAGGTGCTCCTTGTGATTTAACATATCCCATAGTATTCCAAGATTTCAAAACATTATTTTCAATTCTAGACCTGCATACTTCCCATTTTGCAGTATTTAACTTATTGAAAAACAAATAATAGATTTCTCATTCCTGCTTCGAGTGACCAATTGTAGCTTGGGTAATTGACAGAATCCTAGTAGGCAGAGCCTGTTGCAGTTCCAATATAGAATCGAAAGCCTCATTGGTTGAAGTCATCGAATCATATGTTATAGTTCCCTGCACATGTTCTTTCCTTTCAAATCCTTAAGATCTGCAACAAGGAGCGACAACATACCTTTGTGAGCATTAAATCATACTAATTTACTGCCTTAACAATCATATATATAAATAGATTACTGACATAAAGCCAAATAATTAATCAACGAAAAAAATAAGGCCTTTTTTACCAATTCCCTAAAGTTATTACAAGGTTGGTTAACGAGATTTGAGACACATAAATTAGATATTATTTTAGAGACTACAAATTTTATTGGTATGTAAAGTAGTTTCTATTATTGATAAGTAGTTTCTAAATTAGTATCTAATTATCTACCAAGGTTTTAGCTATCAACTCTAGAATCTAAATAATTGGTAGCTAAAACTTTGGTAGCTAATTAGATACCAATTTAGAAACACTAGTGCAGAAAATGCATTTTACAACGACATTCTAGGCCGGTTAAACAAGAATCGGTGTAAACAACAACAATTTAATTTTTATTTTTTTTGTTAGTATGGTATATTACACCGGTTGCAGCAGCCTATATATCTTCTTAGTCAATTCTTCAATCTACTATGTCAAAATTTTATTTTGAGCCAGAATTGCATCTGAAGTAATACAATCCAACATCCCATTCTTTGGCTCAATCTATCTATCATTATGGGTTTGATAATCTATTGATGTCAATGCATCAATAAACTTTGTTGCTTGTTCTACATCAACAACCATCAATGTACCACCAACTACAACATCTAGAAACATTTTTGTATCAAATTTGAGGCCATTATGAAAGATATTCAATTGTGCAATATCTTTGAACCCATGATTTGGTTCTTTTCTCAGCATCACTTTGAATCTCTCCCATGTTTCACAAAATGTTTTGTATTGTCTGAACATAGAAATATCAGATTTTGCTTTTATGTAGAGGGATAGTGGAAAAAAGTCTATGTAAAAATTTATCCTTTACATCTTTCCAACTGGTAAGGCTCTAATTTGGATGGGATTTTAGTCATTCCTTAGCTCTTCCTGCCATTAAGAAAGGAAACAAACACAGATAAAATTTTCAATATCACTTGATTGAAAGCCCATTGTCCCCACCAACTCATAGAATGTAGACAAATGTGTATATGGATCCTCATGGTGCATTCCAGTAAATTGATGGGTATTGATCAGATTGAGAAATGCAGGTTTCATCTCCAAGGCCTTAGTAGCAGGTATTGTAATACTAGAAAAGTGCCTTGACCCCTACTACATAGCATAATCTCCAAGTGCTCTTTTAGGTTGTGGGGAGTGGAAAAGTGGTTGAGGATTATTCTCTAATTTCTCCTTGTTTTTCTTTTTCATCCTATTCTTCTGAGCTGCCTTTTCAATCTCCGATTCAAACTGTAATTGGTCTTTGGAAACCTGTCCTCTCAATATCACATAAGACAACTCACTCCAGGATTAGCACAAGGAGTAACTACCAATAAAAATAAATTTTCAAAATTATAAAATTTAAAACAAATCAGAAAAAATAAAATAAAAATTATAAACAATTAAAATATTCACAATATTTACGAATTTGTACTCTAGAATTAAAAGTGTTCCCCGACAACAACGCCAAAAACTTGATGACTATTTTATGGCAAGTGTACCGTGTCAGAAGTAATAAATTTGTCCCTAAAGACGGATGTCGAACACATAAGGAACATTTGAATTCTCAAGTATAATATTCACTAAATAGAAAACAAAATGTAAAAGTTTGTTAGAAAAGTTGTTGTGTATGATGAATTTGCAATAATTTAAATAAAACAAAGTAAAAGATTTGTGTGATTCAATTGGAAAAATTGGGATTGGGGTTCATCCTTCTCACTCGTCTGTATTTTTACAAAAAGATTATAATATTCAATTTTGATTGATACTGATGCACATATAAAAAACATTCATATTGATTTCTCGTATACAAAATTATTGAGTCTCCTAAATATCAATTTCTCACATATTTATAAAAACTCCTTATCATTACGAACAAATGTTATAAAGAAATTAAGATTTCAAATAAATTCTTAGAAGTACTTTCTACTCAAATCTAAGGATCAAAATCATGAATAATTCAAGCTTTGAGAATAAAATGATAATATCAATCATCAATCAAGAACTAGAATATTATACATAAATATCACCACAATATATAAGAGTTTGAACACATTACTCCCAATCCCAAAGGGAAGAATTAGTCATTCATGTTGGTCATTACAAGCATGAAAGCAAGAAAATATGATCCAGGATGTTTCTCCTTGACGGTTGGCTCCTTTAGGTTTTTCTATCTCTTTCTATTCTCCGAAGTCTAGGATTATGCCTCACACCTTCTATTTAACTTAATTAGGCTTGGTCTAAGTGACATCTCGCTAAAGCGAGTTATTTCTTGCTTAAGCACGTTTGACGAGAAAAAAAGTCCAGCTTCAATAGAGTGAACTCGCTTGGGCGAGTTTCAAATGTTCCAACTTTCTCTTTTTATCTTGTCCATTCTCCATTAGCCTTTTCTGTTGAGCATGGGAGCTTTGATGTTTCAAATCCATGATGAAGCTTGAAGTTGTGCTGCTTTTGGTTTGGGTTTAGATTAGAATGTTTAGAATCTCTGTAAAGATCAGTTCTTGACACTTGCACAAAGCTTACCCAATCTGTTTAAAAAAGAAAAGTGTTTTTCTAAAGTAAAGAGAAAAACAATCGGTTGAATTATCGAAATAATCGGTTGTTTGTCACTTGGCTGGCTTAAAGGTTTTGAAACTGTTTTTGACTTGGTTATGTAACTACCTAACCAATTCAACCGGTTAAATCGTGTTTTCAACCGGTTGATTGTGACTTTCTCTAACAATTTTTTGAAAACCTGTTATTTTGTTTTGTGTGTGATCAAAACTACTTTGGATAATTAATGCTTCCTTGAATGGCTAGTTTTTAAGTGCTAAAAATATAGTCTTTCTTTCAAAACAAAAAACAACAAGTTTTTACACAGTTTGAAATCAAAAAGAGAGATTGAGATTAGTTTTTGAAAGAGGGATTGAGATTGCAAAATTGTTGTTAAGCTTTGCACTGGTACAAGATTTGATCATAGGACTTCCTGGTTTGTGTAATCTCGGGTGTTTTCTGTTCCTGTTGGTTGACTCGAAACGCCTTCGTACGTCTAAGTCACGCTCACATCCAAAGTCATTGCGTTTGCGTATGTTGTCCCTGTGATGAACACTTGAAACACAAAGACAATGGGCGCCCTAGCGGTCGTTTGCACTCTGATGCTCAAGTCAGTACTACGGTTAGGAAACACCAAAAACTGTATACTCTTGCTCTTGTGTGTGTAACGGCGCAAGAGGATTTTCCCCTGGCCAAGTTTGTTAACTTGCTATTTATAGACTGAAAACTAGGGTTTCCTGTTTACCTGAAATGGGCCTTTCTGATGGGCGGGCCTAACACTGTTGTTACCTTACTCTTGGGATAACCTAGCGCGTGGGGTCCCTAACTGGAGTGCAACCTCTGACGGGATGACCACCTGGATGCCTCCTCGAGCACCTGATTTCTGGGGTCACGCGCCTTTGAGAGTGCCCTAGCTGTTCACGTGCCATGCATGCAGCTCGCCACTGATTGCGACCCTTGCTAGTCATACCCTTCTAGTGGCTTTTATACTTTGTGTCACGCCTGAATGCATCGTCCACTCTACATGCATGGGCACTCGTGATCTAGGCTTCTCCCTTATTGATAACTGGTGTGTGATCTGGGATCCACTTCTCGTGGCCCATCTCTACTGTTTGGATCTCCGATGCCCGACCTCTCCACACTGTTTAGTGGCAAGTCGGTACATCCTGATGACCGATGTCTGACCACTCTCGGCTCCTTGGCGCACGTGTTTTGCGAGGTACTGGCCTGTGCTGCCCGTGGGACCCGCTTACGTGGCACCAACGTTACCAGTGGTTGGTCAACGCCCGGGGACTGGTCGATACATTTTCTATTCCTTTCATGATTCTTATAATTGTACTTTCATAAACTTGTAAGTGTGTGTGAAATCCTGCAAATTCATAGGATGTTCTAACTTGAAGTGTGTGGTGTTGCAAAGAGGGTGAGTGGGTTTTGTGGTTTTCAAGGTCACCTCTTTGTGGTTGTCTTTGGTGTAATATGTTAGTGATTACTAGTGGAACTCAAAGGTTTTTCTGAGAACTGGATGTAACTCAATGTTGAGTGAACGAGTATAAAATTTGTTGTGTAAATCTCTATATCTCTAACTCCTTATAACTATTTGTTTTAATTCTGCTTTTGCTGCTGATATAAACAACCGGTTAAAACGTGATTTTAACCAATTAAAATTCTGAAAACAGTTTATGTATCATTGGTTGATTGCTATCTTTAATTGCTTATATGTGATTGTTTGATTAAGGTTCATTCTTAATCAATCCTTGCGAAAATCTTTGACAAACAATTCACCCCCCTCCCCCTCTTGTTTAAGCCATCAATCCTTACATTTTCATCTCCATTTTCTCTTAGAATCCTGAAATTAACACAAATTTGGGAATAAATCGTTCATATTCAAGTTCAAATTCCTAAATTAGAGATTAAATAATAATTATTTTATCAATTAAAATCCATAAGTATTTATATTTTTATATGTTATATTATCGAATTATGACATTTATCAATCATCTCATAAAAATACTTTTATATGAGCCAAAAAATAAGAGACTATTTTGATTAGGTTCGTATTCTTCAAAGCACCACAACCTCTTACAGGAACAAAAAACTTTCCCACTTTATGAAGGAATTAGCACAATAACACCCTTTTAAACCATAACACCTATTTCTTTATGAGAAGAACAAGCTAAGTTAAAATCAAAGAAGTAATACATGAACACCATCCAATGAACATGAACATACAACTATTACTATTTGACTATTTTAAGACATTGAAGAGGACACAAAATCTAATCGAAGAAAGAAAACATTACAACAAACAAATTATTATTTGTGGAGAACTCAAGAGAGAATGTAATCACAATGTGCATATTGAATTCTTACTTGAAAGTGAATTTTTCATAAGAGTATGTTTGTTGGAAAAAGTTGCAAGGTAATATTAACAAATATGTATCTTTGTTAAATTAATAACACAATCCATTGAATAAAAAAAAATCATTAAATAGAAACTAACTTTAGAAACCAAAATAATCAGTTGATTAGCTAAATTAGAGATCATTCTATAAACTAAAAAAATTATTGGTATTTAAAATAGTTTACATTATTAATAAAAATTTATAAAATAACTTTTAAATTGGTATCTAACCATTAGCTACTAAAGTTTTAATTACTAACTACTTTATATTCTAAATTAATCTCTATTAGTATTTTAGGACCAGTTTAGAATCTAAATATTAGTTGCTAAAATCTTGATAGCTAATTGAGATACTAATTTAAAAACATTTTATAATTTTTTATTAACAATAGAAACCACTTTAGATACCAATAATTTTTTTAATTTTAAAATAATATTTAATTTAATCAATATAATGATTAATTATTTTTTCTCTAAATATAATTATTATTCAATTATTTTTTTTATAATTCATATATTTAGGTATCTCTGGGAGAAAAAAAGTAAGATGGAATTTAAGAAAGAAAACTATTTAAGAAACTATTTCTTTAGGATGGAAAAATCTCTTGTTTTAAAGATTTGTATGCCTTATCAACTCAATCTTATATATTTCATTGTATCATAGCGGATATATAACGGATAGGTCAGGAAAATCTTTCATTTTGGTATAATTTTCTAAAAAATTATTATAATTAATAAATTATAGAAAAGTTACAATAAAACCTTATTGGGAAGCATGATTTTATCTTAAAAAAGTGGTGTTCCACCAGCATAATTTCAACATTTTATTTTTATAATACAAAAGTCATATTTGAAATACATAATTTCGTTTCATATAATTTATTTTTATTAAAAACTTGCTTAGTAAATACGTATTTTAATTTTTTGAATGAAATTATATTTAGTTTTTGTTGTATTAAAGTCGTGTGTGCTTACCAAAGACTTCTATTTATAAAAATATAAATCATGCTTGCTAAGCATAATTTCAAAATAAAAATAAAAATTATGTTTACCAAGCAAAACTTCAATAAGAAAAATATATAAAACGAAATCGTATTATCGAACATGACTTCTGTGTTAAATATAATAAAATTAAAATTCTTCCTAATGACAATTTATCCAAATAATTTTCTTACAATCTTTCCACTGACTACTAATTTCTTTAAAACAATTCACATGGTGATTTTTTTCATGAAAAAGTATAAAGATATTTTGACTTTTATATCGAAAAGTATATGCTACAATATTAAAATATTAAAATGCATGCGACGATATTTATATAATTTTTAAATTAAGTTCTAAAATTTTATTCTTTAATATTTCATTTTAATTTTGACAATATTATCTTTATAAATTGTTAAAAAAGTTTGTTTGAATATATTTTTAAAAATTAAGTAACATAAAATTATTGGTGGTAAAAATATTAACAATAATATTTTTTATAATGATGTATTATTTAAACTTGTGAAAATGAAATTATTTAAAAATTAATTTTATTTAAATTTATATTGTTGAGTATAAGTTATTTGATTTATTTTTTAGAAAGAATAATTTTAAAATGTAATTTTATTTTAATTTTACTTTATGATAAATAATTTATTTTACTTTTAATCTAGGATAAAACTTTATTTTAATTTATATATTTTTTTTAAATCATTTTGAAATTTAAAAAAAAATTACATTATAAGTGAATTTAAATATTTATAATTTTAAATAATTAAATTACTTTAATAATTTTTATAATTTAAATTTATTTTAAAAGTTCCTATTTAAACAACATATTTTAATATAAAATATTTTATATTCTCTATAAAGATGTATTTTTCTCTAAACATTATCCAAGAAAACTATTAGAGTGTTTTTTAAGTCATTTTTTATAAATACTTTTATGAAAATATACTTTTTTATAAATTAAAAAAAGTAAAAAATAAAAATTTAAAGAAACAGAATTTTTATATATTAATTTATACTTAAACTAATTTTATTTTATATATTTCTTTTATTTTCTTTTTATTTTTTTAAGAGAATTTATTAAAAAAAAACTTATCGAAATATAACATAAACATATTTTGTTGAAATGCCTCCAATTGATTTGCAATGCAATTTTTTTATTAAAGATTAAATATTAATATAGTTATAGTAGTCATAGGACATTACAATCGTGGACATTTTTCTTTGATATGCTTAAATGGAGTAATGGCAATAAAGAAATTAATAAAAATTACCAAAAAAACAAATAAAACCTCAAAAACTATTCATGCAATTCTTTTAATCTGAGATCGTAATCTAACTCAAAATAAAATCATCATAAATAAAATATATATTTATCGAAATAGTTAAGTCTTACTCGACCGAGACCACGAATTATTTCAATTTACTTTTGTAAAACAAAAAAAAAATCCAGCAACAGAAATTTGAATCTGAGAATTAATACTTTAGAGTACAATTATATATTGAATGATGAATTATTTCAGTTTAGTTTTACAAAACAAAAGGTTCTATAGCAACAGAACTTTGAACATGTCAGAATTAAATCAACCTACTTTATAATTTGAGTAGTATATATAAAATTAAACATATCCATAGATCATGTTTTGTTGAGTTCACCAAGTTAACAACAAGATTTAAAGTAAGGTTGCAGTTGCAATCATAATTTCAATTTCATCTTAATTATTAATTAACAGTATATGGAACAGACAAAACCTTGTTGCAATAGAGATGTATATGATTATGAGAGTCTCAAAATTTTGAAGTTGTGACCGAAAATGTAATCTCACAAATCATGGTTTAAAAATTTGATCTAACCGCCGCCTCCGTCGCCACCGCCATCACCACCGAGTCCACTTATGCGACGCTCTGATTTTCGTGAATGCGCAGTGCTACCACCACCATGACGGCTGGTATATCTACTTGAAGCACGAATTGGTGGTGGTGCTCTTCGTGCATGTTGGTCGTAGGAATCGTCAACCCCACAAGAAAATATGATCATTGATATAAGCATAAGAGACAGAAAAATGATTCCCAGCAAAAATAAGGTCCCTGAGTTATACCTAATTACTTCATCTTGGTAGCCACCATGAAACATTGCAAGGAATTCTCTAGCCATCTTTCACTAATTAATGGGACCTTCTCTTTCTAAACCCTCCTCATCTCAAACCTAGCTACCATTAACGTCCGCAAAAGCTTCCAGAGTTTATACTCTACAAAACTACTACAATGGTGCATACAAAATTAGTAAACCCTACTGTTGCTACAACACTATTTTATAGATCAACACTTCAGAAAAACAGAAACTGCATTTCAAGTTCAAGCAACAAAACAGGATTCAGATCCTGAAAATTTCAAGATCTCAGCAAGAAAAACACAAAGATCCTGAAATTTTGGCGGAGAACCGGACAAGTTTTGTAACGTGAACCGTTATTAAGGAAGAAGATGAACGGTTATAATGTTATGCAAAATAATCTAAAATATCAATATTTTTATAAATTGTAGTTGTTCTCTAAACTATTTTATATTTGTTGTTTCAGTTATAAAGTTTATTGTTGACATTTATAAGAATGAATTAAAGTTTAACTTTTTTTATAAATTTGACATTTATATCAAAACAAAATTTTGCATTTATATCAATACTAAACTATTTTATATTTTCAAAAAATTGCATGATTTTTATTTGTCAATATTATGAAAAGGTAGGAAAGGAAAGTGATGAAAACAAAACTACTTCTTCTTATGAAGCAAAAATAAAATTCATTAAATATATTAATATTGAAAAAATAAAAGGTTGTTTCTTACTGTATCTCCATAGTTGTTTTTTTTAACTCCATCCTTCCTAAAATACCAAAAATATTTTTTATTTTATTGATGTTTTCAATTTTGGAATGAATAATAAAAAAATTAGTCTGAATTATGGAATCTGAAATATAAAATATTTTTAAATTATAGAATCCATAAAATTATGAATTTTGTAATTTGAAATGTGCTTTTTTTTTAAAGAAAAAAATATATATTTTAGATTATAAAATCTGAAAGATATTTCTAGATTCAGAAATATATTCTAGATTTTATAATTCAAAAGCTGCAATTAGAAAAATATACACTTCCAAATTATAAAATTCAAAATATATATTTTTAAAGACAAAATGATCTTTCGTCTAACTTATAATGTGACAGATAAGTTATGGAGGTACACTAAGAAACACCCAAATAAAATGGGCAATTACTTCCTGCACCATATCACTGCACCAAATTTTAGTATGAAAAGATGAAAATTTCCTTAGATAAAATAGGAGTACATATAATGTATGAACCCCCTTTTCCAAAATATATTTCCAGATTTATTATTTTTTTAACAAATTTTTTTAATTGCAGATTTTTTTATCTAGAATGGAATTTTGATTTTTTTTTTTTGGATTTTTATTTCTAAAACACAATAATATCTTCCAAATCTACTTTTCTAGAATGTATTCTTTTCAATTCTTAATTTTCATTTCCAAAGTAAATGACATTTTTCAAAAATTTAAAACTATATAAGGAGAAGGTTAAAAAAGATTGAGTGCGAAAAGAAATAACCGATTCTCCCTATACCATATCAATTCAGACCTACACTCAACACACTGACGTGAAATGTCCGTTTTGTTCTTAATGATTTTAAAAATTTGCCTTCCGGATATATAAATCCGAAACTAATATGTCACTTCTAGATTTCACCATCCGGAAGCTTACTTGGACAACATAAATGACCTTCTGGATGTCAAGATCCATAAGCAAACATAAATGAGTTCTGGATCTTAATCATCAATATCATTTACAACACACCATTCCGGATATAAAAATCTAGAACTCATAACTCACTTCTGAATATGATCATCTGGAAACTTAAATGAAATAAAAAATGACTTTCTAGATTTCAAAATCTAAGAATGTATAAAAATCACTTCCAGATTTGTGCATCAATAAACAAAAATAAAATCAGAACAATGTTGAATTTTAAATTTTATGATGGATGCATGTTATAAATGATATGCTGAAGGGAGAAATTGTCAAAGAATTTGCCAATAAAATGGTATGGAGGCAATTGGCCCACACACTAAGTAGATCCACAAGTGGCAGACGAGGGTAAGAGAAATAAGAAAATATATATATATATATATATATATATATAATTAGAGTGATAAATAAAAGTTGTCATACTGTGTAGTAAAAAGATTGGTTATTAGCTATTTTAAACTGCCAACGTGTTAAAACTATAGATGGAGTTAATTTTAAATAAGTGCAGTATGATTATTTTGATTCAAAGTAAATCGATAAAGGAATAAATGTATATTAGTCTATTTTCTAAAAATAATATGAGAATAAATTTGGTTCATATTTGGTACATTGTTTTATAAAAAAATGTACGAATTCGCTTGCATAACTATCAGTACGAATTCACTTGCATAACTATCAGTACGAATTCACTTGCATAACTATCAGTATAATTAGTTCTGCACAATTTTTTTTGAATTAATTTTACACACTAAATTTTACTTGAATGGCAGAGAATTGAAGTGCTGCCCTAGGAGATCCACAATTTCAAATAGGTTCCAAGTCTGAATGCATGAATGTTAATTACACGAACAGATCGCGTTAAAGATTCGTGTAAATGACAGATACAACTTTTATTGAAACAGTATATTATTACATTATTAAAAAGATACAAAAGGCTATAGTGATTTACAGAGTCACCTCATCATGGGTATAAAAGCAAAGGGGAACACCCAACCAGAAGGATAGGAACATAGAAAACTAATGCAAAAATTACATCACCAAAATTGTTGTATCCATAAAGTTCAAGCTTCTGATATAGGTGTTTGGTATTTCCTGAAAAATTGAGGGATTTTATACTTTGATTTCCTACATAAGAGTTACACAAAACATGCACAAACAAAGAATTATCAGATTACCTCAGGGAGCTGCAGATGACAATGATGTACATTGGAAGATTTAACATTTGCTTCCCACTTAGGCTTAGGGTACAATGATGTTGTCTTGGAAGTGACATTTTGCATGAAGGTTTGCAATAAGGCTAGACCCTGAAGTCATGTTCTTTTTGGAAATGGTAGGTAAAGTGCGCTTAAGCCAAGACTCTGATGGAGCTTTTAGTGAAGGTAGGACAGTAGGAAGTCCAAAACAGCTTGCACCAGATGTTTCTTGGTGACCTGACTTTGTAAAACGTTGGCTTTCTAAGTCAATCTTACCATCATTTCTCACCTTTGAGCTATCCAAAGAACATTCTTTATCAACCCATTTGGCTGATAGTTGGCTCTTCAAATCAACTTCTGAATTTTGATTGAGGCTATTAGAATTTTTTCTCCTGCTATACCCTTGACTTTCTGAATTTATCTCCTTACATCCAATCATTTTACAACTTGAATCTACTGAAAGATTGTTGTAAACGCCACTATCTCTTCTAGAAGTCTCGTAATCACCCCCTATGGTACTGGTTTCAGACGTGACCTTGTGTACAGAATCTACATACATTGTTTTCTCATGAACTTGGCTTTCATAATCATCATGTTGAGTGCTCTCACAGGATACTATTTTGCTGCAACCTCTTTGATTTGGATCAGTGCCATGTTTAGATTTTACAAGAATATCCAAAATCTCTTTTTCTTCTGTAAAGCCACAGGTAGTTCTAAGTTGCTGCAGAATAAGAAAATAAATAACAATTAACCGCACCTAAAGTGAAATAATAGCAAAGAAAATAGATAGAGACAAATTAATACCCCTTTTGTAGATCCAATGTGAGAAGCACCTGATTTTGCTTGCATTCGATGAGCTGCATTTCTTTGAACCTTATCCATTCTTAATCCAGGTATTGGATTCAAAAGACAGAACCGAGGAAAAAGCCCACAAGTAGTAGTTGTGTATCTTTCAAATTCATTGCAGTCATCACTTTCATTTTCACTTTCTTCCCTATCAATATCTTGAATGTAATTTCGCAAAGCTTTTGGCCTATGCTGATTAAGGGGATGTGAACTTTCTTCATTCTCTTCTCTCTTTTTCTGTTTTTGTTGTTCTTGTCCAACAAATGCCTTCTTGTACACATAATGTGATGCCCCAGATGCACTTGCCTTTGCTGCAGGCAAGAACCTATCAATCCTGAAATCACGAGCTTGTTGATGATCACTTGAGAAACTCCCATATGATTGAGCCTCTTGTTCCTCCCAACCAGTCACCCTACAGCTCACGAAGAATGACTCACTCCTGGAAAGTGTGTCATGAGCGTCTTTATAGGATTCACCTCCATCATCTGAATAAGAACTTTTCTTCTCCATATTTTCCTCTTTTGAATATTTTGCTACTCTTTTATCCAAAGATGCAACCCTTTTAGAGTTGGAAAGGGTGCTTCCAGTTCTCATCTCAGAAACTGATTGTTGCTTGATTTCTGATACTCTCCCAAGTGGGGGAGTGACGAAGGGAGGCTGCTCAGCAGCTTGTGCCTGTAACTGGCTTTCATCTTTGGGTTTTCCTGGGGCTTTCTCCCATACAAAAGGAACCGTTCCACCATTCCTCACTGGAACTGACTTTAACTCTGATTGGTAAGTGGGAGGACGTGGAAGTCTGGCTAATGAGTTATTAGTTTTGCTTCTGCGGTCTGTTTCATTGGCCACTGTTGATGAGAAACGCCTCACTGATAAAAGTGGCTGGTTAAAATTCAACTGCTTTTCTTCCATTAGATCTTTGAGTATCATAGAATTAGCTTCTGTGAAACAGCAAACAACAAACTACATTTAAACTTAGCCTTTTCAGCAACACGTGGAAGAAAAATACACTCACATTATTAAGAATTCGAGAGTAATTTTGTATCAGAAGTAGGGAATAGAACCACTGAGCACAAAATGGCTTATATTTATAAAAGTGGTTTATTCTTTGGATGAACTAATCCATAAGAAGTTTTAGAAAAGAAAAATTTAATTTGTTTTTCTAGAATTCCTTATGATGAAATTCTTCCAAATACACAAGCATAGATGTAGTTGAAAAATTGAAAGAAAACCATTGCAGCAGAACCCAAAAAAACCTCTCACAGTACTGCTTAATGGATAATCAGCATTTGAAAATGAAAAACGATAAATATGATATAACTAAAGAATCATGCATTTAATACAAAAATATGTGCTAGTCTTTGGAAAGAAGAACTATAGTCAATTAAAAGTTGGAGATAAATAAAAGTGAAATATAAAAAAATATTGTCGCATTTAAATTGCTGTCACAGTAGCTGTTCCAGTTTTATCGTGATCCTTGATATGGCAGGAAATTGATCATAGTTATAGTTTTGTCGTGGTCCTTGACATTGCAAGAAATTGCCAACAAATATAGCTGATATGACGGCAATTACAATCAAACCAGACCATCAAAGAAACAGAAATTTCAGTTTTATCAGTTAGGCCAAGGCCAGCATTCATCAAAAGCAGTCACGTCGATCAAGAACTAGGACCAAGAAAGTTTTGATGCTTGCATTAGAATAACAAAGAAACATATTTTCATTTTCTGTATAAGATTCACTGTGTCATTCATCACCATGTACGAAACCAAGAAACACATGCACACAAGAAAACAGAGAGAAAAAGTTGAGGAAAAGAACCTTGGAAAGAAAAAATGAGTCGGCCGAGGAATCAACTCACTTTCCTCCTTTGGAAAGCTAGTGAATAAGACCTGCAAAGCCGGTAGAGAGAATATAGAAGCAGAAGCAATTTCGTGTCTTGCACAAGGACATCAGATAAAGAAGACAAAGAAAGAAAGGAATTGCTTTTAGAACAACACATAAACTATATTGTACGCTTGTGTTTATTACTTTTGCAGCAGAGGTGAGTAAATCCTTCTCTTCTCTCTATCTAGTGTAGCATTGAATTTGGTGTGGAAAAAGAAATTATAAAGTGCAAGCACGTACGTTATGATCATTTCATGTTCCTCGAGACTAGCAATTATTTTATATCAGGGGACACATGTGTGGGATCATGTGACAGAGAAGCCAAATCAGGCATAACCATGACTCTGGTACATATCAGTACACAAAAAATGGCACTCTACTATGCATGAAAATAGTTGAAAATGACAAAAAAAGGCCAACCCTGCTTCACGTGTTCGATTCTTGAGGGAAGAACAATGTTTGTTAGAAACCTTGGTGAGAATAAGAGAGATAGAAGATAGAGGAAATTTAATGAGTGATGTGATTCAATGTGATGAGAGATGAAAAGATATGGAACTCCTATTTTCTTCTTCCTTCTGTTTATTTTCTTGCTAATAGAAATTAGGAATATGCTAAATCCAAATCTGCGGTATAAGTTTTTGTTATGTGACTGATTGTAATAAGGAAAAGAAACCCACGCACAAAGTAAATAACATATGCTAAAAACATTATTCTTTCATCCACATATTATATTTAAAATTTTCCTTAATTAAACAAACCAACTAATAATTTAAAAGTATATCGATATTGTTGTTTTAAAAACCGAAAAATCAAATATTTTGGTAAAAATATTTTTGTATATATATAATAAGATTGGAACATATGATTTGTTACTCATATGTTACGATTATCTATTAGTAATTTCATTCAAACTATTATCTTATTTATATTTATCTTATTTATATTGATACACTCTTTTTATGTTTATATGCAAAAAATATAATAATTCTCGTTATGTGTTATTGAATTATAGATATGGTTGTTGGAGATCCCACATCGACTAGAGATTAGAGCCTTTCATTGTATATAAGTGGATGCAAACCTCACCTTATTGAGCCGGTTTTATGGGGTTGAGTTAGACTTAAAGTCCACTTCGTAATATGGTATCAGAGCCATTTCGAGTCTATCCTAGCAAGTGTTTGTGTTGGGTCTATCGTGTCACCCGCTATCGGACCACCCATAATACCTAATCCCATGCCATTTTGTACTGAGAAGATTTTGTTGATGATGTCCCTAAGAAAGATCATCATTTTCATATACCTCATATATTTCAAAGACTTACAACTCGTAAAAAGGTTACACTGATATCTTTGGCCATTGCCATCTTGCTCTACTTACTTTTACGTCCCTCCAAAAAGCGTTGATCTTTTCAAGAAATGCAATGATGATGTAATGCAACAAAATGTAAGTCCACTTTCTAATAATGGTTCTTCATGCATTGTCTGAACATTTGCAGACTCTTGAAAGGTAGATTCCTTCTATATAATTAGAAATATATATAATTATAATATTAAGATAAAATAAGAAGAACAAGGATGAAATTGTAGAAAATAATTTCATTAGTAAACAATGAGTGAGGAAATTTAATATTTACTTCATGAATGTGCCTAGATCTCCTACGTGTAGCTGCAAATGATGTCACTTGTTACAGGTGTTGAGTTTTTTCCGTAAATAACATTATTTGCAACTTTAAATTCCCAACTAGCACTTTTTTTTTCTTTTATTTCTTCAACTAGCACTTTTTTTTTTCATTATGGTGAAAATTCAGTTTTTCAAAAATCGAACTCTCACCTTCAATTTCTATTTGAAAAAAAAAAATTCCAAGAGTGTTTTTTTATAATAATAGTCAAGCTCAAAATAGTCTTTCAGATGATGATCTAAATTTAGTTTGTAAAAAATATAATTTTGACTTTCACGTAATTTAGTTTTTTGGGAAAAATATAATTTTGATTTTCACGTATGAATGTTAATTCGAAATTAATTATACGATAATTATGTTTTTGAAAATTAGTTACTGTTGAGCCAAATTTTGGAGTGGTTTTTTATTTTTATTTTTTATTTTCTGGTAGTTGAGTGAAAAAAAATTGGTTTTTCGGTGGTGGATGTTCAAAATCCAGTTTCCAATTTTCGAATTTGATGTATGGATGTTCATCCGAAATTAATTATGCGACAGACTGAATTCTCATGGGATTTGATTATTGATAGAACAAAATTTGGGGACGATTTTGAACTTTTATTTCTTATTTCCGATATTAGAATGAAAAAATAAATAGTTTTTTAGTGGATGTTCAAAATCCGGATGAAGATGAAAATTCGATTTCTGGAAACTGAATTCTCACCATGTCAAAAATAGTTCTAGTGGGCAATAAAAGAGAAAGAGTGTTGGTTGAGGATTTAATATTAAGGAATGATATATTGACGCTATACCACCTCTAATTGATTGATGATATAAAAATAATATTTTTATTATTTTATATAAAAATTTGAAATTTTAGATAAAGAAAGAGAGTTATATACGTATATTTTTTTAAATATTGAAAATAATATTATATGTGGGAAAAAAAAAAGTATACTTCTTCCACCCTACCAATTGCACCTGACTCTAAGAAAAATACAATAGGATTTTAAAATTAAAAATAGTTTTGGATTTCCTTCTTCTCCATTCGCGTGCACTACTTCGGTGGTTGGAGTTCTCAATTTTTTGGCTGCGGTTTCTGGATCCACCGGGTTTGGTTGATTATTTGCACTTGTATGTGGTTGTTCACGGAGTTTTCCTGTAGTTTTTGACACCCATTCTAAATAATATCGTTTTTTTTTTCTTTTCAGAAAGGGGGTTCATAATATAGTTGAGGAGTGAAATGTTCACCCTCTAATTTCGAAGGCATATTCTCCCTCTGTACTTGATCAATTCAAACTGCTACTTGATCATAGATTTGAAAAGATAAAAGTGCCCTTAATGAATTTTAAATTAGGTCAAGTGATGAATGTGAATTAGAGACCTGCACCCAACCCTCACTTCTGCACCCAACCCACAGTCGCAACTCATCTGCACCATCTTCCTCTTGGTTTTCCCAGGGAAGCACAACAAGCCCTTTCGTTCTGTTTGATTTCGGTGACAGACCATCAGCTGCGACGGCGAAGGAGCCCTTGAACGGAGAGGAAGCCCAGAGCGAACGTCGAAGAAGACAAGGTAAGTGACTTGTGGATATTTTTGTTCAGAATTATAGCTTGCGGAAAATAGTCAACTATTCTGGATATGGATATCCATAATTCAAAAAACAATTACGATATGGATATCCATAATTCAAAATACAACTACTGTTAATATATTTAATTTTCTATTTTAAATTATTGGGCTTTGTTTGTTTGACCCAACTTTCCTTTTTCTGTTTCAGCTAGGTCTTAATCTTTTTCTTATATATACACCATGTATTTTACTCTCTAATATACAAGTGAATAAAAGTTTCTTTTATATTTATTTTTCTCTACAATTAGGGTTCATCAAAACCTCTATTTCTTCATTACGATTACGTGCGATTACATACGCTACATTAAAGCATCACATCAAACAAGGAATATTCATCTTCATTTACTATAATATGGTATCAGAGCTCTTCGAATGAAGAGTTCTGCTGCGCTTCTCTCTGATTTTTATTTCCCTCTTTGCTGTTCTTGGTTAATTTTTTTTTTTCTGTTCTCTTTCAAAATCTTGATTGGTTTTAAAAATCTTTTAGACAATTTAATGAAAACCCTAGCCTTCATAGTCTTAATAGTAGTCACACTATTACATGCAATTTTTGTGGTAAATATGGTCATACTGAGGCTGTTTGTTTTCGCAAAGTGGGTTTTTCTTCTGGTAATGTTAAAACCTCAAAGTTTTCTTTTATTAGAAAAGTCTGCACTTTTTGTAATCGTCTTGGCCACACTGTTGACACCTGTTATAAAAAGCATGGGTTCCCTCCTGGCTACAAATTCACCAATTGGACATCCCAAGCCAATAATATGATTACTACTGACACTTTTTCTGAGCTTTTTCCTAAAGAACAGGATGTAAAGGGGATTCAACTTACATCACAACAGTGCCAATTCCTTACCAACATTTTGCGTCAGCAAAACCTTGAGGATCCTGCCCCTCACACTCAAATTAATCAAGTCGGCACCATCTCTACGGATGAAATCCCCAATACTGAGCATTCTTCAACAGGTAAGTTTCTCTCTTCACTATCTTCTATAAAAGAATCTTGGATTATTGATTATGGTGCCACTGATCATGTTTGTCACAATTTGAACGTTTTTACTACTTATACTAAAATTAAACCTGTCTTAATTAGTCTTCCAAATGGCCAAACGGTTTATGCCACATATTCTGGTTTAGTACGTTTTTCTGATCAGTTTTATTTGTCTGATGTGTTATACGTGCCTCATTTTCAATTAAACTTAATATCTGTTTCTAAACTCACACACCAACTTAAATGCACTTTAACTTTCACTTCAACCCACTGCATTATACAAGACAATCTCACTCAAGAGAGGATTGGTACAGTTAAAGCCACCGATGACTTGTACCTTGTCACTACCTTGCCTGCTTCTAGTCATTCTAAACCGCATTGTTTTGCTCCTTTTAGTAATTGTAATATCACAGACAAAACACTATGGCATTATAGACTAGGACCCCCTTCACATGAAAGATTACATGTCTTAAGCAAACAATACTCTTTTATTACTGTTGATACTCATCATCTATGTGACACTTGTAGTCGTGCAAAACAGAGAAAACTTCCTTTCCCTTTAAGTAATACTATTACCTCTGCTATTTTTGATCTTGTACACTTTGATATTTGGGGACCATGTTCCATAATTTCTATGCAAGGTTTTCGTTATTTCTTGACTATTGTTGATGATTACTTGCGTTATACTTGGGTTATTCTGCTGCATAACAAATCTGAAGTGCGTCAACACATCATTAACTTCATTGTTTTCGTTCAAAATCATTTCAAAACTAATATCAAAACGATTCGTACTGACAATGGTGTTGAGTTTGCTATGTCAAATTTTTATGCTTCAAAGGGAATTATACATAAAAAAATCTTGTGTTGAAACACCACAACAAAATGGCATTGTAGAACGTAAACATCAACACATACTAAATGTAACCCGGGCTTTACTTTTTCAAGCAAATCTTCCTCCTATTTTTTGGGAATTTGCTGTAAATCATGTTGTTTTCTTAATAAATGCTATTCCTACTCCATTACTTGATAACATCACTCCTCATGAAAAGTTGTTTGGAAAACCATATGACATTTCCTTTCTAAAAGTGTTTGGTTGTCTCTGTTATGCTAGTACCATTACTGCACATAGGAAAAAATTAGATGATAGATCTATCAAAGGTATTTTTCTTGGTTTCCCGCAAAATACAAAAGGTTATATTCTCTTAAATTTAAAGTTTCATAGCATAGAGATATCAAGACATGTAATCTTTCATGAAAACCACTTTCCATATAAATTGGACAGTTGCTTGCCTAAGGACCCTAACACTTTATCTCTCCCTATTTCTAATGCATATAATTCTGCTTTTGATTTTTTTTTCTGATACTGCACCTCCTGTCGAGCCATGTGCCTCTACTCCTGCACCCAATACTGTTCCTCCACCAGCCTCATTATCCTATGATCTTCCAACAAATAGTGCCTCTGCTCCTGCATCCAACATTGCACCTCCATCAGAATTATCACCGCCTGCATCTCCAGGAAGCATCTCACCCCAATTTCCAAGAAGATCAGCTCGTCCTCACCGACAACCTGCCTATCTTGCAGATTTCCACACTGCAACCAACACTGTAAGTAGTAGATATCCTATTCATAATTACTTGTCTTACAATTCCTTATCTTCCAATTTTAGAAATGTTATTTTCTCTATCAATTCTCATCCTGAACCTCGGACATATAACGAAGCCTCCAAACATGCTTCTTGGCAATCTGCCATGCAAGATGAGCTTCAAGCTCTTGCTGCTAACAATACTTGGCAACTTACCCCTCTCCCTCTAGGAAAGAAAACTATTGGTTGTAAATGGGTATATAAAATCAAATACCATTCTGATGGCACTGTTGAGCGTCACAAAGCTAGAGTTGTTGCCAAAGGGTTTACCCAACTTGAAGGACTTGATTTCTTAGACACTTTTGCACCTGTTGCTAAACTCACTACCCTCCGCCTTCTGCTTGCTATTGCCACTACCAAAAATTGGATTTTAAAACAACTTGATGTCAATAATGCATTTCTTCATGGTGATTTCCATGAAGAGATATACATGACCCCCCCACCTGGCCTCTCTCTTCCTTCTCCCCAGCATGTTTGCAAGCTTAAACGGTCTTTGTATGGCCTTCGTCAAGCTGGTCGCCAATGGTACGCCAAACTTTCTACTTTTCTTTTATCAAATAATTACTCTATTTCTGTTGCTGATCACTCTCTTTTTCTTAAATATAATAATGATAAACTCACTGTTATTCTTGTTTATGTTGATGACTTGCTCTTAACTGGTGATGACACGGAGGAAATCAATACAATTACTGCATCCCTTCACTATCACTTCAAGATAAAAAATTTAGGTAATCTCACCTACTTTTTGGGACTGGAAATTGCTCGCAACAGTACTGGTCTTCATTTAAGTCAACGCAAGTATACTCTTGATCTCCTTCAAGAAACTGGCATGCTTGACTCTGCACCTGTGGCCACTCCTATGACTCACACCTCCCGTCTCTCTCCCGACCAAGGCTCACCTCTCAATGCTGATGCCACTTCTCAATATAGAAGACTCCTTGGACGTCTAATTTACTTAACCAACACGCGACCAGACATCGCCTTCGCTGTCCACAATTTAAGCCAATTCATATCTGCACCCACAACTCATCATCAGCAAGCTGTCTCACGTCTTTTGCGTTACCTCAAGGGTACCCCTGGTGAAGGACTATATTTTTCTCACACTAGTTCACTTCACCTTTGTGGTTTTAGTGACTCTGACTGGGCAACATGTCCTACCACACGCAAATCTGTCACTGGATATTCCATCTACTTAGGAGACTCCCTAATATCATGGAAATCAAAGAAGCAGTCAACTATCTCCCGCAGCTCCTCTGAAGCCGAGTATAGAGCCCTTGCCACCACCACATGTGAGTTACAATGGTTGTCTTACCTCCTTCAGGATTTACATCTTCCTCTCTCCCAGCCTGCAACCCTGTATTGTGACAACAAATCTGCCCTTCAAATAGCTTCCAATCAAGTTTTTCATGAACGAACCAAGCATATCGAAATTGATTGCCACCTAGTTTGTGAAAAGCTTAACTCTGGTCTCCTCAAACTACTACCCATTACTTCTGCAATGCAAGTTGCTGACATATTCACCAAGCCCCTTGCTTCCGCACAATTCTCTACTCTCAAATCCAAGCTGGGCCTGACAAATATCTACTCCCCAGCTTGAGGGGGGGTGTTAATATATTTAATTTTCTATTTTAAATTATTGGGCTTTGTTTGTTTGACCCAACTTTCCTTTTTATGTTTCAACTAGGTCTTAATCTTTTTCTTATATATACACCATGTATTTTACTCTCTAATATACAAGTGAATAAAAGTTTCTTTTATATTTATTTTTCTCTACAATTAGGGTTCATCAAAACTTCTATTTCTTCATTACGATTACGTGCGATTACATACGCTACATTAAAGCATCACATCAAACAAGGAATATTCATCTTCATTTACTATAATAACTACGGATATGGATATCCATAATTCAAAATATAACTACGGATATTTAAATCCATAATACAAAACGAAATTTCGGATAATTATATCCATAATGCAGTGATATGGTGCAGAAAATGTTACTGACTTACGAACGAAATGCGATAAAAAAGCTTAAATCGGTTCTTACCTCACAACAATGTCAAAGTGCAAACGACCCCGTCCACCACCACTGTAAATCCACCTCCTACGCAACTCATAGTACCACCAAAGAAAAAAACCAACTCAAAGCACCACCGTCACAACTTTTTCAAAGAAACCTTCACAGCTTTTCAAACTAAAGAAGATAAGAGCATAGTTGGATTTTGAAAATTTCCTCCGATGCAGGAAGTAATTGCCAATTTCGAAATAGGTATTATAGTATTCGACAATGCACACTTTATGGAATACAAGTTCTGAAATGCTCTACAACCTTCCAGAGTTTGATTTTCAAAAACTCCATTTTCTCCATTTCTCCCATCAAACCTAAAAAACTACCCCTTCTTACCTCCAACCACCTACTGAAGCTTCTAAACACCATCACTACCTCCACCACACCTCGTCGGAGCTCAACCGTGCCACCACCACCACCTTCAGCCACCCAACCAGCAACACATTGTCATCCTCTCTTCAACGTATGAAATAAAACTTCCAAGAACATTTCTGAATTTTACAAATTGTTAGGGTGCAGGTCTCAATTCGTAGGTGCAGGAAGCAATAACCTTTGTTTTATTGTTCCTTTTTGCACTTACTTGGACTGTCTTAACCAAAAATATAGTTGAGAAAAAAGGGTCAAAAAGTTATTTTAGAAGTTGAAAGTTGATATTTTATTGTTAATAAAATTATTCATTATAATGATTGATAAATGAAAATTATATGGAAAAATTGTTTATGTGATTTTTATATTAATTTTAATATCATTATGTTGATAACATATATTTTTTATAATTATAATTTTATTTTTTTAATTGATTTAAACACTTATTACTTTTATTTATAGATTGATTTTTTTATTACAGTTTTTAGTTCTGATATTTGAAATTGCATTCTTATTAACCATACATTATATTTTAAAATATTGTTAATCAAATTTGAAATAAAAAATATTAATGCACGTTTAAGTAAATGCTATTGAGAAATTAATTTGAGATATTTGTTATGAACTTTTTGACTTTACTAGATATTTGTTTCACCTACAATTTATTCTAGTTGAATTTTTGTATATTTGGATTTAATTCAGCTTTAACGTTGATTTTGGTTAATTTTAAAAATTTTATATGTTTTTATATGATACATTAAAAACTCAAATTGAAAAACTAAAATGGCATAAAATAGTTATAAACTTAATTAATAAAATTAAAATTGGAAAAAAAATAGCAATTACAAATTGTAATTAAGTATTGTATTTGATGAAAGAAGGTAAAGCTCAGGTCCAACTACTAGGTACATGGCAAGGAAGATACAAGAAAACTGAGACTCTGCTACTGATGGCAGAGAAATCTTCCTATACATGTTCAAAAATGCCATAAATCTAGCGTAGAATTGTAGAGTAGAATTTATTTTCTTATCAAAAGTAGAATAGGAATTTTACTTGTAATTTTTCTTAATTGTAATTAGGGTTGGATTTAGGCATCTAAAAACCAACCTATGTTAAATTAGGGTTTCTAGAAGAGTCTTAATTAACCTAGGACGGTCATTTAGACCTAAATGAGTCACATGATGCACACCTTGTCATGCTTTCCTTTTGAGCTCATTTTAGGCACCACTTTCAAACCCATTTCATTTGAATTTTCCCACCTATTTTTGTTATGAATGGTTGGATCTCTAAAACTATATAAAGAGGTGCTTGGCTCGTGAAAATGGAAGATTAATGAATGAGTGAATTGTTGTCAAGATTGCATGCTTTCTCACTCTCTTGTCTTGCCTCTCTAGGATAGACACCTTAATCTTCTTCTTCACCTTCTCCAAGTGATATGGCCCAACCAATCACTCTCCCTACCTATCATGCACCTTCAAGGAAACCATAGCTCAATTGAAGCCCTCCTTGTCCATTCCAACCATTAGCTTCCACCAACCATGTCTCAATTCTCGAAGGAACCAATTCGAAAATGGATTCAACACCATCATTTGGTATCAGAGCCTGGTTCTTCAAGAGATAAGTGTTTTCTCTTCATTTTATTTTTGTATGTTCTTCATCTTTCCGTATTGTTCATCATAATCTGAATTTTCTTGTTGTTTTAGTTTTAATTTTAGTTTGTGTTGTTGTTTTTAAAATTCTGTTCGGTTTAAATTGTTCAATTGATCTTGAACATTCCATCTTACATTTTATAGGTTTCCATTAAGTGTGTTGTTCCGAATTTGGTTTTATTTGAGTCTTCTTGTGATTTTAATTGATGCAAATTGTTTACATTTGAGTCATTTAAATTTTTAAATCCATTCAAGTAATGTCTAAGTCATGTTCATCCAAATTGTCATGAATTCTATGTAGTATTTTTCATTGTTGAATTTTGGTTGTTTGATTTTAATTTAAGTACAATTTCTATTTTGAATTTGAGCTTTGATGCATTTTAATTTTTCCATATTTGAGTTCATACTTGTTATTAGTTCCATACAAGTTCAATTTCCACTTAGTTCCATTGTTTTTTTGAAGTTTTCAATTCTTTTTTTAATTCTCGTTTAGGATTCTTCTGTTCACAGTTTCTGTACTGACTGAAAATGTTTATAAAAATTACTTCTATTGGTGAAAGATTCTGAAATTCTAGATTTGACCAGTTTGATGTGTTAAAATAAAGTTTAAAAAATATAGAAAAATTCAAAATAGAAAAAAATGATAAATGAAAAACGGACAAAGTAAAAAATTCTTACTCAGAAAATTTGTTTGAAGCGGGAGTGAATTTGAAAAAATTATTTCAATTAATTGGCGCATTGTTTTTGTGAAATTCTAGTGCCTAAATTGAGCTTAAACATTGAGGTTTTTGTGGTTTGAATTTCAAATTTAAATTTAAAGTAATCTGCCCAGAATAAATTCGGCAAGTTGAGAAAAGTTTTAAACAAAAATCCTGTAGTACAATTTTGGTTTTATTCATCTACCCTAGTGCCATTCTCTAGGTTTCAATTTGTGTTCTACCTTTTCTTGTGTGCTTTAATTTTTTGCTTGTCAATTTTCTTGAATACTCTTTCAATTCATGTCAATTACCAATTCCATTTGAAGTAGTCCTTAATTTTAAATTTGAGTTTTTTTGCTTTGAAATTGTTTGACCTGTTTTGGTGGAAGTGCCTATTATGCTTTGGTGAGTTGTGGAGCTAAAAATTTTTTGTGTAAGATACGTCACTGAAGAGGTAAAAACTGAATATCTAAGGTTGAATATCGTAAGGAGGCAAAACAAGGGACGACATCAAACTCACACAAAAATATACACAAATACCAAAAGGACCTACAAGTGAAGGAGTGCATAGAATAGGTCTTTGATTTTTTTGTGCATAAAAAATTGTTGACCTAATTTTCTTTGTATTTCTTTGAGTTTTAATTTTCAAGACTTTGATTAATTAGTGAATTAAATTTTTCTTACTCGGTGAATGTGTCTTCAAGGTTCAAAGTGCCAAGAAGCCTCACCTTAGGAAACGCCTAATTTTAAAAGCTTTCTAGATAGCAATTTTCAAATGTGTCTTTCATTGCTTTGCATATTTCTTGCATCAAATTTTTTCATCTTTGATTGTGCTCTAAGTAAATTACTTAGAGAAAGGTTTGTGAAAGTGTTGTGGGATAGTATTTGGCAAGGAAAGGCTTCGTACTTAAGAAATCCTATCTATCCACCTCCCTTTCCTTGGAAATTACCTACTTCACTCCACCTATCTTTCTTTTTGGAAATTACTTTTATCATATAACTCCAAACATGTCTACTCATTCTTCAAGTCATAGTTAAGGTGATAAAAAAATCCACAAAATCTCTTTTGAAACAATTGCCTAGAGATTTTCAATCACTATCACTTAAACAGTTACAACATGAGGCTCAAATTTTTGGAAGATAAAAAAGAAAGAGATGCCCATCTTGTAATATTGGAAAAAAAGTTGAAAATTGTTAGAGAAAAAGATGAATACATAAGAAAATTAAAAAAAAAAAAGCTTCACATGCATCTAATAATAGGTTGAGTGACTCACATGCTGATGGGAGTCCTAGAGGGAATGAATATTATTAACTTCCACCTATAAGAACTAGAGGGGGAAGCCAAAAAGAGACTAGGGTAGACTTACCTCATTTTTATGGAAAGGAAAACGTTGAAACTTACCTAGATTGGGAAATGAAAGTAGAACAACTTTTTGCTTGCCATCATGTTAGTGAGGAAAGGAAGGTACCCTTAGCCACTTTAAGCTTTCAAGGAAATGCTATGTATTGGTGGGCAGTCCTAGAGAGAGATAGGCACCTCCATAAGGACCCTCCCATTGAATATTGGAATGACCTTAGGGGAGCCTTGAGATGTCGTTATATTTCTTCTTACTACAATAGGGAGTTGATGGACAAGCTCCAAAGACTCCAACAAAAGAACATGAGTGTAGAGGAGTATAGGAAAAAATTGAGATTTACATGATGAGAGCCTTTGTTCCTTAGTGGTCTCAATCTTGAGATAAGAGATAAAGTAGAACTCTTACCATAAATGGACTTGAATGACTTGATCCAACTTTGTATAAAAATTGAACAAAAAATTTTGAGAAAAGGGTCAAGTCTCAAGAAGAATTCATACTCTAACTCTTATCCCAAGAAAGATTACAAGAAAGAAAAGGAGGATAGTTTCTTAAAAGATAAATCCAAAGAAACTCAAAAAAATATAGGAAAAGATGTGTCTACCTCACAAACTCGCGGTAGAGACATCCAATGCTTTAAGTGTCTTGGTAGAGGACATATAGCATCCCAATGCCCAAATAATAGAACCATGATCTTAAGAGGGAGGGATGGGTATAGCAACCAAGATGATGAGTCTAGCGGGGAGAAGAAAAAGAGAAGTGTGAGGGGGCATATCCATGTGAGGGGGAATTAATGATGATTAGAAGAATCCTCAACAATCAACCTAGTCTGAACCATGAAACACAAAGAGAGAACATCTTTCATACAAGATGTAAAGTTTTAGAAAACAGTTGTTCTCTCATTGTGGATAATGGATCTTGCTGCAATTGTTGTAACACTAGGATGGTTGAAAAGCTTAATCTACAAGTTATACCCCACCCAAAACCTTACAAACTTCAATGGCTGAATGAAGATGGGGATTTAACTGTAGATAAACGGGTAAAAGTCAGTCTTTCTATGGGGAATTATAAAGATGAAATGTTATGTGATGTAGTACCCATGGAAGCCTGCCACATCTTATTCGGAAGACCATGGCAATTTGACAAGAAAAGTATCCATAATGGTCTTACCAACGAGATTACTTTTACTCATAGGGAAAATAAGTTTGTACTTTATCCTTTAACACCATCGCAAGTGGTAAAGGACCAAGTACAAATGAAACAAAAATGAGAAAATGAGAAAAAGAAAAAAAAATCAAGAGAAAGTCCTTAGGGACAATCTTGAGGCGTGGGAGAAGAGTGTTCCTTCCCACAAGGTCATTCAAATAGAAGAAAATTTAAAAAAATTAAGTTGAAAGATATAATTGTTATTTTTAAATATGTTATCATATTATTATAAAGATAACATAAATGATTAAGTATCATGATCTTTAAGTTTGTTGTGATATTATTTTGAAGATAAAGGATATAATTGTTATTATTTAAATTTGTTATCATATTAGTCTGAAAGTCACAGATATATTTAATTTGGTATCATGTTCTTCTGAAGACAACATAAATGTTTATTATCATTTAAATTTGTTGTGATATTAATATCATCATCATTATCATGATCTCTCACATGAGAGAAATTATTCTTGTTACTAAATATAGAGTGTAGTAGTGTAAGAGTACAAGTCTAGGAAAGTTCTGGCAAGGAAAGACTTGGTATTTAAGCGCGTCCAATGGTGACCCACCTCTCTTTCCTGGGAACTTACCTGGTATACTAGTTCAGGTCTACAATCGTTGTTCTAGTTGAAACTGAGATGTCACTTCATCATCCTTATTATCGTGAACTCTCGCATGAGAGAAATTATTATTGTATTGGATATAGAACGTAGTGGTGTAAAAGTACATGTCTAGGAAAGTTTTGGCAAGGAAGACTTGGTATTTAAGCGCGTCCATTGGTGACCCACCTCTCTTTCCTGGGAACTTACTGTTGAACAAGATGCTTTGATGTTTCCAAATCCAAGAGGAAAGCTTGAAGACCTTGTTGTTGGGTGTGTGTGTGTTGTCTAGTTGTTTGAAACTTTTAATTCACTCCTTAAGATGATCCAAGTTCATTTGAATCTTTAACCTTTTGAAAAGATGGGTTTTCTAAAGGCTATTGAAATTTCAACAAGTTGAAATTTCGAAACAACAGGTTGTTTTACCTTAGTAGTTTTTGAAAAGCTTGACTTTGTTGTCAAGTCAATTCAACCGATTTTTTCGACAAATCAATCGATTGCTTTTCCTGAAAACCTTAACAAAATTTTGTTAAGTGGTTTTAATATGTTTTAAATGATCCTAACTACCCTGGCTCCTTTATTAAATGTTTGTGACCACTTGATTGGTCTATATAAAGGTGGTTTTACGCTCCTAATCTTGGAGTAAGAAAAAGAGTTTATCAAAAACATTTTTTCCAATATTTGAAAGAGCTTTGGATCATTCTTAAGTGTGTGTATAGGATTGGGTTGTAATTCTGAACTTTAAGCTTTGTAATACCTAGGTGTATTCTATTCCCTTCTTCCTTGATTATTGTATTTCTGTGTTTGTGTTGTCAGGGAGTGTTGTGTGTTCTTGAGGTTCAAGATCAACACTCTTGGTGTGGTTTGCCAAATGTAGTGTGTTTCTTGAGGGGATAAAGGTCACTACTTTGGTGTGTGGTGTTTGTAATCTTGTTTTGTTTGCATAGTGGAATACCCAGTGGTTTTTGGGGACTGGATGTAGCTCTTGGTGTAAGAGTGAACTAGTATAAATCTGTTTGTGTGATTCTCTCTTTCCCTGATCTCACATATATCTATTTTAAGTTGTTTTATTAACTGCTAATAAAAACAACCGGTTGAATCGCAAAACCAACTGGTTCCTTCTTAAACAATTCACCCCCCCCCCCTCTTGTTTAAGGCCATATATTCTAACACTTACCTGGTGTACTAGTTCACGGTCTACAATTATTGCTCTAGTAAACATTATTATTCATAATGTATATTTCGATTTTAACTTTATGGCAAAAGAAAAAAAAGGAGATATATGCAACAAAGATCAAACACTTTGACAAATTTTCCATAACTCATGTGTCGAGAATGATAAATGATTATGTCCTACCGTAGCTTGATAGTAAAAGGCAGTACAACACCAAACTTTTATATTATACAAGATCATAGAAGTGTTGGGCAATGGAGCTTATCAGCTAGAAATTCAAGACGGTGGAGTCATCCAACAAACGCGGAACGCAGCGAACCTCAAGTTTTATTTTAGTTAAGACATTTGAATTTTTACTTCTTTCCCTTTGAACGTAATTCTATTTTAGGTGATGCTCTTTTTCTCGCTAAAATAGTTTTTTGACGAGGTCACCTAGTAATAAATTTGTTCTTAGAAGATGATGTATGAAATAAGTTAGCCTGAATTGAGTAGTATAGATGGTGCACGGTAAGACGACCTAGCTCGGCGTAAGTACGACTAAGCATAGGCGCCCTGCGAGATGAATTAATTGGATGAATTATTTGGTTTGGCACATGGTAAGACAACCTAGCTCAGAATGAATAGAGTCACCTGAGTATATACGTTTTGTGAAGATGATTTTATTTGATGAAGTACATGGTAAGACGATTTAGCTCGGCGTGAGTATAATTACCCGAGCATAGGCGCCCTGTGTGATGAATTGGTATGATGAATTATTTGATATGGTGCATGGTAAGACGACCTAGCTCGGTGTAAGTACGACTACCCGAGCATAGGCGCCCTGCGAGATGAATTGATTGGATGAATTATTTGGTTTGGAACATGGTAAGACGACTTAGCTCGGAATGAATAGAGTCATCCGAGTATAGGCGTCCTATGAAGATGAATTTATTTGATGAAGTACATGGTACGACGACTTAGCTCGGTGTAAGCACGACTACCCGAGTATAAGCACCCTGTGAGATGAGTTTATTTTTGTTAATGAATTTGATATGATGCATGGTAAGACGACCTAGCTCGGCGTAAGTACGACTACCCGAGCATAGGCGCCCTGCAAGATGAATTGATTGGATGAATTATTTGGTTTGGCACATGGTAAGACAACCTAGCTCAGAATGAATAGAGTCATTCGAGTATAGGCGTCATGTGAAGATGAATTTATTTGATGAAGTACATGGTAAGACGACTTAGCTCGGTGTTAGCACGACTACCCGAGTATAAGCGCCCTGTGAGATGAATTTATTTTTGTTGATGAATTACTTGATATGATGCATGGTAAGACGACCTAACTCAGTGTAAGTACAACTACCCGAGTATAGGCGCCCTGTGAGGTGAATTTGTTTGGATGAATTATTTGATTCGGTGCATGGTAAGATAACTTAACTCGTGTAAGCGCAACTACCCGAGTATAAGCGCCCTACGATAGGTATTAGTTAAACAGGTTCATTCGAGATAGTGTATGATTAGATGACCGAGCTTGGAGTAGATGCAACTATCCAAGCAAGCGCCCTGCGAGGTGGGATTATCGTGGAACAAATGCAGAATTCACGTTGTAAGGTAGCTCAGCTCAAAGGCCATGGTGACTCGACCATACCCGAGCTTGGAATAATCCAGAGAACTCAAGGTGTCATGCCCTTTACCTAACTCATGAAATAAAGTTATGTAGTGAATGCCCAGATAGAAAGAGGATGCATGTCAAGTTGAAGTGAAAGGTTGTTTTAGCCACGAAGGCGTCGTTTATCAAAGGTTAGATTTTCTATTAAGAGAAATAAATTATTACTCTTCACACTTAAGTTAGCAAAACGTTGGTATATTAACTGTGTTATGATGAAAGGGATGAGTTAAGTTAATTGGCAAAAAGTTGGAGCATGCATTTGCAGAGAAGAAAATAAACTTTTTAGAAACCCAAAAGTCAATATTCATACAAGATTTTAAGAGCGCTAAATAAACATAAGTAAAAGGTTTAAAATGTCAAATAAGTTCGACAGGTGAATAGATGTTACAGTCCATAAAAAGTTCGAGTTAATCCCCCACTAGTTTGTCGTCGACCATGGTCTTGCTTGGGTCTAGTTCAGAGAGGTCCATGGTGGGTTGGACTACTGCTGCCTTCTCTAAAGTGGTTTCAAAATCGGTAAGGAAGGACTGGGTGGCGTCCTCCTTAAGAGAATCGATGACTTTGGCAGAGTTATCTTCTTTGTGTTTCATCTTTTTCTTTAAGCATTCAATGTCGCTCAAAAGCTTGCTCTTCTCTTTGGATAGGCTTAATGCCTCTTGGGTCTTTTCAGCTCGAAGTCGCTCAGCTTCTTGATGCAGGCTACTCAGTCAGTTAACCTCTGCTTGGAGACGTTCCATTCCTTTGCAGAGCTCCATGTTCTCCTTTGTCTTTTGGTCTTCGAGCGCCTTTCGATCTTGTGCATCTTGACGTCAACCATACAAGCCAAGACAAACGCTTGGCCGAGTAAGTTCAAGGTATCATGACGAAGGTGATCTTCATCATGAACCATTAACCTAGCTCTATCTTTACTAATCAGAAAGAAAGACTTACCATGAGCTGGAACGTTGAAGTCAGGGTCCCAAAGGCTTTTCTCCCTTGAGCTTTCAGCCTCGCACTCTTGGATAGTGACGATCTCCTTATGGTGGGCTCGACCATCTAAATTGGAATGCTTGGGGGGAGCTGTATCTCGCATTTTCCTCTTGGAAACAAGGCCCGAGTTGGTTTGCTCGTCCTGATCAGATTGGACCTAGGTAACCTCAGTCGGGGTTTTCCTTTTTTGTGGCAACGAGTCTTTGCTCATGCTTGCAGCCGCCCTCATCTTTTTTATGCACTCGGCCATCTCAGATTTGCTGATATTAGAGGGCATATTATCTGCAAAACAAACAATTTTTTAGGGCTTGAAGTAAATTTTCTTTTCAAATGTGAGAAAGGGGAAATACCGATGTAGGCTTTGAGAGCACCAAGGAGGTATTTCTTGTTCAAAAGTGTTGGTGTTACGAAGACAACCTTGAGACGCTCCAAATATTCGTAGATGCCTTATTCTTTTAGGGAAAGGTCCTCTAGGCGCCAAGCACTTTGGAATCGCAGGTTGGGTGACCAATATAAGGGGAACCCATCCAGTAGGGATGGATTCCCTGCTGAGGCACAAATTTTAATGAACCGACCTTTAAAGTTTTTGTAAGATGATTGAAAAAGGGTAAACAAGCCTCTCCCAGGGGCACCATTAAGGGAAACACACAATTGACAGCCCAAGTGCTTGGCCTCAAAGAAGTATAAGAAAATTTCCACAATCGGCAAGATGTCGAGCTGTGAACACATGATTATGAAAGCTCGGATAAATGCCTAGCTATTTGGATGCAGCTAGGCAGGAGCCACGTTTAGCTTGGTTAGAAGTTCTTTTTCAAAAATGGATTAAGGGAGATGAAGTAAAACTTTAGCAAAAAAGGGGGCGTAGAATTAACATAATGGCCCCTTAGAGTCTGATGAATCGTCACAACATATGGGTTCTCCCTGTTGAATCAAGTGTGTTCAAGCTTTGAAGAATCCAAATCCTTTGAGTTTGATGGAAGGCTGGATGTGCTTGTTCTTGCTGAGGTGTTAATCCACTCTTGATTGAATCCAAAGCTTAAGTATTTTCAAACCTTTTGAATTGAAAGTGTTTTTCAAACTAAGTGAAAAACAACCTGTTGTTTTGTCGAAACAACCGATTGTTTTACTCTTAGGTGTTTTGAGAAAGGTTGAAAACTGTTTTTCGTGGTTGACTTGCTGTCAAACCAAAACAACCGATTGATTTGCACATTCAACCGATTGTTTGTTTTCAAACCATAACAGAAAATTGTTTTGAATGTTGACTGAGCTTTAAATGATTTTGTAACTGAATGCGCTCCTGTTTTAAATGCATTGACCATTCTTTGAAAGCTATAAAGAGTTTGTTCAGCTTTTGTAACAAACAATAACTGAGATTTAATCAAAGAAAAACATATTTGATTTTTTCACTGATTTTGCTTTTCAAGAGTTAAAGATTGCTTTGAGATTGCTTTGATCAAGAGAGTGGAATAGGATTTTCATTTGTATTGATTTCAGATCATTCTGTAACAAGTTTAATCCTTCTGTACTTTGTGTAAACTCTGGTGTGATAAGCCAAGAAGTTTTGTGTGCTCTTGAGATTGTCAAGATCAACATTCTTGGTGGTGTATGTGCTGAGCCAAAGGAAGTGTGTCTTGAGGGGATCAAGGTCACTTCTTTGGTGGTGTGTGTGTAAGTAATCTAGGTTTGGTTACTTAGTGGATTCCCCAGTGGTTTTTGGGAAGACTGGATGTAGCTCTTGGTTTAAGAGTGAATCGGTATAAACTGTGCGTGCAATCTATCTCTCCCTTAAACTCTTTAATTTCAGTTTGTATATTTTAACTGGTATAAACAACCGATTGTTTTTATGGTGTTGTGTTAAATTGCTTTGTGTTTTTGGCAAACTGAATTCTGAATCACGTTTTCTCAAAGGAATTTCATTATAGACTAAAAAGTTTGCGAAAACCTTCTTTAAACCATTCACCCCCCCCCCCCCCCCCCCCCCACTAGTTTAAAGCCATACATTCTAACAATTGGTATCAAAGCTTGGTTCTTGAAATTTATTCAAGTGTGATCCTAAAACTGTTTTTATATATGGCTAATAGATTACCCTTTGGGGAGGGTGCTTCAATCAACAGACCACCTCTGCTTTGTGGTTTGAACTACCAATTTTGGAAAGTCAGAATGAAAATCTTTGTTGAATCTCTTGACAAAGGAATTTGGGATGCAATTGAAAATTACCCCTTTGTTCCAAAATTTGAAAAAGATGGATCTTCCATTGAAAAACCTTGGTCTCAATGGACTGATTCTGAAAGCAAGAAGGTCAAATTTGATTGCATTGCTAAAAACATAATAACTTCTGCCTTGAATTCAGATGAATTTTTCAGGGTCTCTCAATGCAAATCAGCAAAGGTGATGTGGGACACCTTGGAGGTAACTCATGAAGGTACCAATGAGGTGAAAAGAGCCAGAAAGCATACTCTAATCCAAGAATATGAAATGTTTAGAATGCTCTAGGGTGAGACTATTGTTGAAGTTCATAAGAGGTTCAGTCACATCATCAACCACCTCATGAGCCTTGAGAAAACCTTTGAAAAAGAAGAGCTAAACATCAAGATCCTCAAATGTCTTGATAGATCTTGGCAACCTAAGGTAACTACTATATCTGAATCAAAAGATTTAACATCATTGATTATGGCTTCTTTGTTTGGCAAGCTTAGGGAACATGAGTTGGAGATGAATAGACTCAATGTTCAAGAAAGTGAAGACAAACATGTGAGAAGCATTGCCTTAAAAGCTGTCAAGCACAAAAGCAAGCAAGAATCCAATGATGAAAGTGATGAAGAGAACCTTAGTTTGCTATCTAGAAAGTTTAGCAAATTCTTGAAAAGGAACCGCAACAAAGACATCAACAAATAAAGGTATGGAAACAAAAAATCCAATGATTTTAATTCCAATAACTATACTTGATTTGGTTGTGGTGAGCAATGGCACATAAAGGCAGATTGCCCAAATAAAGAAAGCAAGGAGAAGAAGTCAAGCTACAAAGAAAAGAAAGGAAAGTCAAAAAGAGCCTACATAGCTTGAGATGAGAATGAAGTCTCCTCATCAAGCTCATCATCAAGTGAAGAAGAAAAGGTAAACATATGCTTGATTGCAGAAGGAGATGATGAGTCATGTAGCTCAAGTGATGTAAGTTCATGTGCTTCTCTAAATGCTGAAAATTATAGTAAATTGCTAATCGATTGGTTATTTCAAACAACTGATTAAAAGAGCTTAACAGCTGGCTTGAAAAAAGAGTTAAGGCACTTGAAGAAGAGCTGGAAAAAATCAAAAAGTGATTTTGAAAATTTGAAAACTCATTGCAAAAACTCTTCTTGCAAGTGTGACACTCTCATTTGTGAAAATTGTGAAAATCTTGAAAAAAAAAGTACATTATCTTGTTAGTACTGTGGATAAGCTTTCAAAAGGAAAATCCAACTTTGAGAATGTCTTGTCATCTCAAAACTGTGTTTTTGGAAGAGCTGGATTAGGTTTTAATCCACAAAACAAGCAAGATAATTTTTCAAAGAATTTTTCAAAACAGCCAGTAAAACAACCGATTGTTAAATCGAAACAACCGGTTGTTACATGCTTTTATTGCATGAAGAAAGGCCATTCTGTCAGATTCTGCAAAATAAGGAAATATTATGTTCCCAAAGGCTTTATGAAATGGATTCCCAAAGGTTGTGAGGTTTCAAATGATAAATATAAACCAAATGGACCCACATTTGTAAGGGGACCAAACCTTGTTGCTTGAATTCATGTTTATGCAGGGAATCTAGAAGAACATGAGGCACTGAGTCATCTGATCAGGTTCTTGGAAGGAAAAGATTAACATTGGAGCTGAATCAATGTTATGTACTAGTCCAAGTTTCTCAATAAGTCAAAAGAGGCTACTTGATCACAAACAAATGACTCATTGAAGGAATTTCATAAAGGATAAGACCTTCCTTATCTCTATCTTTAATTCTTTTTAAAATTCAAATTCATGCTTAAATATCTCTTGTTAAATGTTCAATTACATCTACATTGAATCTTATCTGCTCATTCTTAATAATTCAAAATCTGTTTTACTACAGCAGAAAAACAACCGATTGTTTCCTCAAAACAACCGATTGTTTCCTCTCTGACAGCACTGTGAAAGAATGGATTTAATTCTTTTTTAAACTATGTCTGTTGCAGATCTCAATTATGAAAGAATCTTGAGTCAATAAAGCTGTGTTGAAAGCCTGATCATGTTCTAGAGGAAGTTACAACATGTCATAAAGGAATATATTCCAAAATCTTGAAAATTTAAGAGCCTTTATGACTAGTCAAAGATCACATGTGATGACCATGTGATTTTCTGCTTTTTCTGACGTTTTCTGTGCAGGTCTTGGTCAAGTCTTTTCTCTTTGACGACTGAAACCCACTCACATCAATTGAATGCAGTATGGTTCAATTTCTCTTTAAATTCTGGTGCAACTGTTCTCTCTCACAAGAACAATCAATTGAGCCATCTCTTGCAACATCTTTTGCTCTCCTTGTGTGAGTCTTCTTTGCCTCTTTTTCTACTATCATGGAATCCACTCCTCCTACATCAAAGAGGATCAAAACAAGAGCTGTGAGGTCTGGATGGAGGCTAGAGGGCTGGTTTTCAGGAGATAATGAGCTCATTGAAAGGTATCGCTTTGAAACTAGCACAAAGGTGATCAACAACCCCAAAGTTGTTTCCTTTGATTGGCTGAAAAGCCAAAAGCTAGACAATGTGAGGAAGCTTCTCAAGGACCAGCTGCTAAGAAGGTTCTTGGAGATGAAGGGAAACATATACCCTGATTTGATTCGGGTATTCTACACTAATCTCAAGTTTGAAGGAAACAATCTTGTTTCTCATGTGAAGGGTGTTGACATGGAGATCACTCATGATGTGTGGACTGTTGTAACTGGCTGGTTTAAGGATCAACAAGGGAAATCTTGGAGTAGTGGAAGATTTTAACAAAGTCCAATACTACAAGAGTTGCTTAAAGAATCAACAAGCCCAAGTGAGAACTTGTTCAGTTGGATGCTTAAAGCTGGATCAAAGGGTGTTTGCTCTTATTGTAACTTGGATTCTTACTCCGAGGGGGAGCAACCATTCTGTCTTAATAGAAGAAGACCTTGTATACATCTACTGCATCATGAAGAAGATCAAGATCAACTGGATCCATATCATTAAAGAACACATGCAAAAATCCATGAGGTTAAGTGATTACCTCTATCCCTATGTTGTTTTAATCTCTAAATTCTTGCTCTATTTTGAAGTGAATCTTGAAGATGAGACCTCTGATTTGGTTAAGTCAACACAAGAAATGAACAATGGCTCTCTAAGCAAGATGGGATTCACCAAAATAAATGGAAAATGGGTGAGCAAAGATGGTGATCATGGTGGTTCATCAAGTGCTGCAGCTGCTGATTTTGATGAAGAAGATCAAGCTGCTGACATGGATATTCACCATGAAGAACAACCTGCAACCAATTTTGGTGCTGGAATCAGTGTAGGAGATCAAGGAGATGAGATGCCATCCATGTCTTCTTTTGAAAGATACATGGTGAATAGGCTTGATGACTTTGCCGAGAATCAAAGAAATCTCCATGATTTGTGTGTGAGCAACTTCCAGAGTATAGGCAACAAATTCAACAGCATGGATACTCAGTTTATGACCTTGGATGAACAAATTGAAGTTGTTCAGAATCAGATCTTTGAACTCCAGTATGGCAAGGATGATTAAAGGAAAAACAACCGGTTGAATGCTCGAAACAACCGATTGTTTTTGCCCTGTATCAGTTTAAGTGTTTTTTTTAAAAAAATTCTGTATAATCTGGAACAATTGCCTTTTTATTTCTTCTTATTGTCTATTTGTGAAGACAAATAGGGGGAGATTTTATGTTGTGTTGTCTTTTATTTTCTGCAAACTCTATGTTGTGTTTAAGTGAGCTTTATTATGCTATTTTTCTGCTGATAGACTGGTTTTTAATACTGTTGATATGTTGTTTTTGTTCTACTGCTCTAACCTTCTATCAGAGATATTATGCTTTGCTTAAACTTTGTTTTGCAGGAACTGCTTCAGATTTAATCAAATCCAACACAAGCAACCAGGGATTTGTCTTCATCAAATAGGGGGAGATTGTTGAATCAAGTTTGTTCAAGCTTTGAAGAATCCAAATCCTTTGAGTTTGATGGAAGGCTGGATGTGCTTGTTGTTGCTGAGGTGTTTTAGAATAGGATCTGGGGTAGATTATCTGTGCAAATCCACTCTTGATTGAATCCAAAGCTTAAGTATTTTCAAACCTTTTGAATTGAAAGTGTTTTTCAAACTAAGTGAAAAACAACCTGTTGTTTTGTCGAAACAACCGATTGTTTTACTCTTAGGTGTTTTGAGAAAGGTTGAAAACTGTTTTTGGTGGTGGACTTGCTGTCAAACTAAAACAACCGATTGATTCGCACATTCAACCGATTGTTTGTTTTCAAACCATAACAGAAAATTGTTTTGAGTGTTGACTGAGCTTTAAATGATTTTGTAACTGAATGCGCTCATGTTTTAAATGCTTTGACCATTCTTTGAAAGCTATAAAGAGTTTGTTCAGCTTTTGTAACAAACAAGAACTGAGATTTAATCAAAGAAAAACAGATTTGAGTTTGTCACTGATTTTGCTTTTCAAGAGTTAAAGATTGCTTTGATCAAGAGAGAGTGGAATAAGATTTTCAGTTGTATTGATTTCAGATCATTCTGTAACAAGTGTAATCCTTTTGTACTTTGTGTAAACTCTGGTGTGATATGCCAAGAAGTATTGTGTGCTCTTGAGGTTGTCAAAATCAACATTCTTGGTGGTGTATGTGTTGAGCCAAAGGAAGTGTGTGTCTTGAGGGGATCAAGGTCACTTTTTTGGTGGTGTGTGTGTAAGTAATCTAGGTTTGGTTACTTAGTGGATTCCCCAGTGGTTTCTGGGAAGACTGGATGTAGCTCTTGGTTTAAGAGTGAACCAGTATAAACTGTGTGTGCAATCTCTCTCTCCCTTAAACTCTTTAATTTCAGTTTGTATATTTTAACTGGTATAAACAACAGATTGTTTCTGGGAAACAACCGATTGTTTTTCTGGTGTTGTGTTAAATTGCTTTGTGTTTTTGGCAAACTGAATTCTGAATCAAGTTTTCTCAAAGGAATTTCATTCTAGACTAAAAAGTTTGCGAAAACCCTCTTTAAACCATTCACCCCCCCCCCCCCTCTAGTTTAAAGCCATACATTCTAACACTCCCTCCCTACAAGCTACGACTTTCACTAAATTTTGATCTTTTTTACTTAGCACTACTAATTCTCTTAACTCCCTAATCCGTAATCGAGAGGTGTAATAAGAAGTCTCTTTTAGGATTTGTTTCTTAGCTCAGGGATACATGGAATTATAATCCATTGTTGAAAACAACTAAGGATAAACAAAAGCAGAATACGAATACAGTTCAGAACAGAGCAGAGTAAATAGAATCGACGTAAACTAAGATGCATTTTCCGATTTGGAATCAATACAACAATTATCCAGTGAAGTTAAATGGATGAAGCATACCTAATTTTCCAGTGAGTAGCGACGGTGTGTGGTAGTGTGAAAGGGGGAGATGAGAAGTTTCGAGAAAGAGTTCAAGTAGTGGTATGGGTAGCGTGAGAAAGTGAGGAGAATGAGAACGAAGAGAAGGTGTTTTGAAAATTGAAGAAGTTGAAATGGTAGGATTTTTCTACCGTTGATGCATGTGCCACGAGGATGCACCTGATTTAGTGTGGTGGGACGTCTTGTCAGGGAACGCTTCGGCAACCGCGCCCCACCTACCCTCTGTTGAAAACGTCATGTCAGCCCATTAGTGCTTCACCCATTCTAGCTCGGCTCGAGCCTAAGGGGCTTGTGTACTGGCCAGGAATGCTCGGGACCTCGGTCCAAGCGTTTAGGTATTGTCAGCTCGGTTGTACGAGTTATGCCTAGCTCGGTCTGGTCTCGGTATGGGCCCAAAAGTGTGTTACGAGGTCAGCCCAGGTTTTCTGGTAAGTTTACGTGGAAAAGATAATTAAAAATAATTGAATTGGTTGAGGTATATTATTAAATACAGGAATAATTAAATTAGTTGAAGTATATTATTAAATGCAAATAAAAACAGTTAAAAATGTTTGTACCCGAAAGTAACAGGTCCACGGTGAACAAATTATCGTTGAATGAATATTGTTTAGTCGGCGAAGTTAATCAACAAGAATAGTAATTATTTTATTATAATAATTATTTTATTATAATAGACTTTTATTTTAAATATTTTAATTAATTGTATGATTGAAATATTTTTTTCAAAGTAAATTTTTAAATTTACAAGTTGAGTCTACTTTCTAAACTTACGGTAAACTTTCGAGTATGATAACTTTAATAATGACTAATTTAACTATAAATTTAAGAAAGAATGTAAAAGACACATGTAATTTTTTATTTATTTATTTATATATATGGATGATATATTGACATCATAGTAAATACATATATTAATATTTTTATTTTATTTTTTAATTTAAAATATTATTATATTACTATAAAGAGTTCTGGCGTGTGTCTTTTCCTATTTTTGGCGTTAAAAAAAAGTTTTCCTATATATAGCACTCTCTGTATATATATATAGCAGTGCTCATGCGTGCGTAAAGTAATAATATCAGTTTTTTATTCTCACTCATCTTTTGTAACAATCATACCTATAAAAAAGTTTAATTGAAAACAAATTATTTATTTAGTTTCATTATATAAAAAAAATATTAGGTATTTTCTATATGTCAGCTAAGAATGCTCTTGCAAGGCAAAAAAAAAAAAGAGTAAGAACTCTACCTGTAAGATATTATGTTGAATACTTCAATTTTCTCTCTCTAGCCATATTGATTCATTGATCCATTTTAAAACTTGTGTAAGAACTTTCTCAATATTTAAAGATTTACTATGTAATCATTTCACATTTGACTACGTACCATTTTCCATTCAAATATCTACAACAACCTATGTATGAACACCGACAAACTTAGTCTAAAAGTTTATCATCATACTAATAATAACCTTGGAAAAGCAAAACACAAATGTTTTCATCGTGCGACATGCGTAGATGACTTTTGAATGGAATTTTGTGCCTTACTTCAACGTTTAGCCTTTTTGCGTTTTATTATTAGATCGATTTCATATTGATTCTCACTATTTATGAAGTACTGGACGATGAAATATGAATAATTCAAGTTTCTGCTTGAGTTGGTTTGCTAATTTGACTTGATAACCAAGCTATAAAATTTAATTAATTTAGAATGACTTACATAACACTTTGTCAAAATCAGAAGAGACTACCAATTAATTAATTAATTAACTAATATATGACTTATATTGCACTTTTGTCATAATCAGAAGTGACAACCAACGTTGGTTGAACATGGTTAGAACTACTTTAAGACTCACAAAAAAGATGTTCAAATTTAACAGCTAATTATACATTAGATAAAATTATCATTAATAAAAAAGTAGTCATAAAATCTAAACAAAGTATCCAAATTTTTTTTCAAAAAAGTGATAGTGATATCTATGTAACCAAGGTTACCTAACACGTTTATTTATTTTTTTCAATTTTTTTCCCATTATTTCTTTTATGGGAAATTATGAGACAGAATGTTATATTGTTGGGGTTTAATTTTAATAATTTTTTAAAATCAGAACCAGAAAATAACTTAAATGCTGACTCAATTCCTTATATAACACTATTTACACTTTTATTTTATCATTTAGCACCCTTTTGTTTTTATTTCTCTATCTAGCACTATTTTATTTTTATTTTCCTGTCTAGCACCATTTCAAAAGTAAAAAAAAAATATAAATAATATTTTTAATGTTTAAAATAGTTATTAATGAATAAAGAAATGAGTTTTTACAAAATAAAAAATTAAAAATTAAAAAAATTTAGTTTTTTTTTTTTTAAATGAAGAAAATAAAAAATTAAACCCTACAATAACATAAAAGTTGAATAGTAAAAAATATAGGACATAATTATAAAAAAGCTTTCAAGAGCAGATATCAAGGCTTGTTGCTGTAAGTAAAGTTCCAAGCAAGCTTAAGAAAATATGCATTATTTTCATGGTGAAGGTTAATAATTTTCAAACCTCCATTCTCAAGGGGAGAACAAATCGTATCCCAATTAACAGTAGCTATACCTTTTTTCAGAATATCACCAGTCCAGATAAAATTTCGACACCACTGTTCAACTGGCTTAAGAAGAGAAACAGGCCATTTATACAAATTAAAACTATAAACTAGAAGACCCGTAATCACCATATTGACCAACTGAACTCGACCCATCATGCTAAGAGATTTACCTTTCCAAGAAGCTAACTTCAATCATTTTAACTAAAAAATCTAGAAAATTGTAAAAAAAAATATTAATGTAAAATAATTTGATAAGATTATCTATTCTATTATATGGAGAAATATATTTTTTATCGATAAATTGTATCATTTTATCCTTTATTTAAGTAAAATAATTTTATTATTTAATAAAATACATAATGGTGAAATCTCTATCAAAAAATAATTGTTTACTTTTTTAACTAAAAAATAATAGTATAAATTTCTTTAAAAAAATATTTATTTATTACAATTTTAAAAATTATAAAATTTTAATATTATTAAAATGGGAAACATATATGTTTCCACTAGTTTTAATAATTAAATTTATTTTAATTAAAATTTAGTAAAAGCTGTTAATTAAAAAATTACTAAATGCCCTAAGTAGAGATGAAAATTTTCGGTCAATTCAAATAAAGCAATCATATTAATTTATTTTGACTTTTGACCTGAGAGTAATAATACTGTATAGGACAATGATTTAATAATTTTAAATTCCCGTTAAAAGATAACTTCCGTTCCACTCAATTTCTTTTTTCTCGTTCCAAACTATTTTCCTTTTATCTTGATTCATATACATGTTGCTCTTAACTAATTATGTTTTTTAATCTACATCCGTACATTTATTTCCATTTTCTTAAAGAAATCATAAATATTTTTAAAAAAATCATATATCAGAATATAAATTATTTATCATAAAATTAAAATATAGTTTATATATTAAAAATTATTAATTTACTAATATTTTAGAATTTAAAATATGCATAAATAAAACTGTAGTTTTTTATCTAAATTTTCTAATAAAAATTCATAATAAGTAAATATTTTTAATATATAGATGATGTTATACATTCACAACAAATTTTATATTATAACATAGCTATTTTTAACTATTTGATAAATTATTTTTGAAAACATTATTATTAAACTCATAAATAGAGATTAATAGCATAATGATAGAGAAATAAACAATTAAGAAAATTAAAATGTTACTAGCTGAAAAATGGTTGCAAACTTTTGTAAATAGGATTGTGGATCTATAGAGAATTGAGTGATATTATAATTTTACATCTATTCCACATTTAATGTTTTTTATACATTTACAAATATGCACATCAAGTTTCAAAGTTGACTTAATAAATGAAAGGAGTGAAGATTAAAATAAAAATAAAATAAGTTTAGTATAAATTGCAATACTATCTATCCAATTTTTATGGTATCACCTTAAATAATTTGTATCTAAACGTTTTTTTATTCTTACTATTAATTAAAAATCATTAACTACTGATCATTTGATAATTTACTTTTAAACCCCCCTAATTAACGTGTCAATTCTTTTAGCATTTCACAAAAAGTCTTGCACTAAAGACAACATAGAAACGGCTAGTGAATGAAACTTCATTCTTAAATTGTTAGTCCAAAAGGCAATTCAACTTATAATGGAAACATTTTTTTTTTTTTGTGTGATTTTAGATTTAACATTCAAAAACCATGATGTTTTAACATTAAATGTAACAACATAAAGAATTAAAGAAACAGAAAGCAGGATAACTTTTCTTTCTCTTACTCTTTCCCTTCTCTCTTCATTTCTCACTCCATACATCATCGGTTTTAGAATCTGACCACATCACGTTGTAGCTGAGGAGTTAAGAAACATTTCTACCCGATCACATTTTCAAATAGTAAGTTCATTTTTACTCTCTCCCTTACAACGTTTTCCCTTAGTAGGGTCAGTTGTGAAAAGTGTTTCTCTCAACTTATTCTACTATATATTGAATTTCTGTTATGTTTGAATAACTCGCATTAGGCCCTTAAATCTTGAAGCTTATCTATACTAAGAGGATAAAATTCTAGAAATTGGTTGGAAAGCAAGCAATTAAGGAAAGGAAATATAACTTTAATTTTTAATAGTACCCTAAGCTAGAAGATTGAATGTGGAGGGAACGTGGTCCCAATATTCAACTTATCTTGCAAGGATGTTGTTTGTTTATATATTGTGTTGTTTGTTTATATATTGTTTAAACTTGTAAAAATATTAGATTTTGATGGTTTAGTATTTAAATGTTATTTTTTATGTTAAATAAGATTTTAAATATTGTGGATTGCATTTTAAATGATATTGTATGATGAAAATTGTATGAAGTTGAATTCGTACATTTGGGATAATGTATTGACTGATGTTTGTTTGTGTATTAAGTATTGATGCCTATGTGGTAACAGAGATCTCCGAGCTTCATTGATGATCTAAGTCATATAAACTAAGATATCAGGTGGTGAGAAGTTGATGGTTGGAGTTCATGCACACCGTACCCTGGAAAAGACCTCAAAATTCATGTTTCTAATATGTTTGTGATAGGAAGATGAAATGAAAAGCAATTGTGACTTGTTATGATTTAGTGAAAATAGAGAAAAACACTTACCTGTGAGCATATGAGAAGAAATTCCTTAATGAATTATCATTTTATTGTTTTGATTTGATCTTATAAGTTGATTTTATCTATATTTTTCTATATTTGAATTTGGAAGCATCATAAGTTTCTAATTTAATATGTTGTTTTGATATTTAAATTCAAATATATTCATTTATTTTACTTGAGGACAAGCAAGATTCTAAGTTGGGTAGAGTGATAAGTGCCTAATTTTAGTAATATTTCATATTAAAATATAGGCACTTATGAGTATTAATTGCTAAAATAAATATAAAATAATCCTTAATTTATAAATTTATACCTTTTTACATATTTTATAATCTTTATTTGAATAAGAGCATTTTATTCCCAAATTTGGTGTTAATTCTAGGTTCTTAGGGAAGAATGGAGATGACTGGGCTAAAGAGGAATAATATAAGCTAAAATGAGAAAGCTGGGAGGCCCCAAAACGCACAAAAGCACAGAAAGCCCAAATCAGCATCAACGCGTCTCGCTCAAGCTAGCTATATCTCACTTGAGCGAGAGAACGTCATAACCATTGGGCCATTTTATGTTTTAATCAATAAGCCCATTAGTGCGACGCAAGAAGTCACCTAACCCTAGTAAATTAGGTTAAATAAGGGTCTTGAGGCACAACCCTAGGGTGCCAGATTGAGAGAAAAACACCATTGAGTGATTTGTAACCAATTGGAAGAATGGAAGGTGCTAGAAGTATGCATGGCTAGTTCTACCCTTTGGAATTGAGAGTAATCTATTCAAACTCTTATGTATTGAGGTGATATTTAAATATGATATAATATTTTGTTCTTGATTGATTATTGGAATTGTTGTTTTGCTTCTAAATAGTTGTGACATGTTTGAGAATTTTAAATCTGACTGGAAACTATTTTTAGGGTTCTAACCTAAACAACAATACTTAACATATTTGGGTGCTAGGAATAGACTTGAAATGTTAATTGTTATTAACATATAAGCGTGATTATAAGTTGTTTTTATAAATATGTGAGGAATCAATATTTAGGAAATATTATTAATAATTTTATATGTGAGGAATCGATATAAATGGTTTTTTTACGGGTATCAATTTCAATCAAAGAACATAATGTTAACATGCTAATTAAATTACATAAGAGTGAGAAAAGATGAAACCTAATCCCTATTTTTCCAAATAGAAGCAACCAATTCTTTGTCTGTTTTCTTATTGATCATCGCCAAAATAACCACTTTTAACACACTTTTTATTGTTATGTTTTATATTTAGTGAATATTGTACTTGATAATTCAATTGTTCCTTGTGAGATCGATATCCGTCCTTAGGGACAAATTATTACTTCTGATAACGCGGTGCACTTGCTGTAAAAAGACATTAGTACCTCAACATAGTGGAGTTTTATACACAGCTTTCTAGAGTAAGTGTTAAGGTTGTCTTCAAAGATAAAAATGGAATTTTCTTTGGTTTGGTGCTTGAGTAAGGTTGGTGTTATTGACACCTTATAAAATGCCTTCATCTAAGTAGTAAAGTTGAAAAAATTAAATTGGAGAAAATAGATTGTTGGGTTGAGTATGCTACAATGAGGAATATCAATATTGTTGGTAAAGAAGAAGGATGAGGAATCTAGATTATGTGTGGATTTTTGAAAGATAAATGAGATTGTTGAGGGATGATGGTATGATGGATCAAGTTGCATGAAACATCAATGTTTTCCAAGTAGACATGAGATTTGGATATCCAAAACTTTAACTAAAAAGTGATAATGTGTATAAGACAACCTATAGATCCAAATATGATCGGTAAGAGTGAGTAACAATGTCGTTACAAGGCTAGCATGGAAATGAAAAGTTATGTAGATTTAATTTATTGTTACAGGAGGTTGATAGTTGCATTCAATATTGTAAGAATCTTAATTACTTGTTTGATCATAAGAGACTAAACACGGGACAAAAGAGATTGGTAAAATTCAATTTGAAGAATATTCTAAAATTATTAAATTCTAATAAAAAGTAAAGATATATTTATGGGAAGTGAATGATATATTGAAATTTAGAAACAAAATATGTGTGTTAGAGGATTATAAATTAAATCAGACGGGTTATTTAAAAGTCATTAAAGCAAACTCATTTTACATCTAAGTATTACACAAGAGTATCAAAATTTATGGAAGTTTATTTGGTGTGACCATGCTCCAACTATCTTTATGGATTATATGAATCGAATCTTCATACCTTTTCTTGATAAGTTTGTGGTAGTGTTCACAGATGATATTTTAATCTATCCTTATACAAGGGAAGAACATGCAAAACATCTTAGAATTGTCCTGAACATTTTGAGAGAAAAACAATTATATGCTAAACTTTCAAAATGTGACTTATGGATGTCATAAATACAATTTTTAGGACATGTTATCTCTGCACAGGGAATATCAGTAGATCCTTCTAAAGTGGAGGTTGTACTTCAATTGGAACGTCCTAAAACTGTTGCAGATTAGAAGCTTTGTGGGGTTAACAGGAGATTCATAGAAGGCTTTTCTAAAATAGTGGCTCCTTTGACCCAATTGACTAGAAAGGATCATCCTTTTGCACGGACTGAACAATGTGAGAGAAACTTTGAAGAGTTGAAAAGAAGGTTGACTAACACTCTTGTATTGACAATCCCTAATACCAATCAGTCTTTTGAAGTTTTCTGTGATGCTTCCTATCAAGGATTGGGTTGTGTTCTGATGCAGAATAGGAAAGTTGTTGCCTACGCATCTCGTCAGTTAAAGGTACGTGAAAGAAACTATCCAACTCATGATTTAGAATTGGTAGTAGTTGTCTTTGCTTTAAAAATATGGAGACATTTTCTTTATGAAGTTAGTTTTAATGTGTTTAGTGATCATAAAAGCTTGAGGTATTTGTTTGATCAGAATGAGCTTCATATGAGGCAGAAGAGGTGGGTTGAATTTTTGAAAGACTATGATCTCCAGTTAATATACCATCCTAGAAAGGCAAATGTTGTTGCAAATGCATTGAGTCGTAAAAAGATACAAATGTATTTGCTTATGATTAGAGAGCTAACATTGATTGAAGATTTCAAGAGTATGAATTTGGAGGTTTCCATGTCTTCAAATTGCATTAGTTGTAATACACTTGTTATAACTAATGAATTTCTGGAGAAGGTGAAGGAGAACCAGTTGGAAGATTCAAAATTGAAGAACTTTATGGGCTTATTAAATACTGACAAAGCTAAGAACTTCTCTTTAGGAGTGGATGGTTTTTTTAGATTCAAAAATAGAATATGCACACCAGAGGATAATGAACTAAAGCAAACAATGTTATCTGAAGGTCATAAAATCAAACTCAATTTACATCCAGGGATGACAAAGATGTATCAAGATCTCAAGAATTTTTATTGGTGGCATGGCATGAAGAATGATGTAGCCAAGTTTGTAGTTGCTTGCTTGCCTTGTCAAAAATCAAAGATTGAACATCAATGGCCTGAAGGCATGTTAACTCAGTTAGACATTCCATTGTGGAAGTTGGACAATATCTCAATGGATTTTGTTACCCACTTACCACGTACTTTGCGAAAGCATGACTCTGTTTGGGTCATAGTAGACAGGTTGACAAATACGACACACTTCCTACCTATAGATTTGAGAATCTCTATGCAGAAGTTGGCCCAAATTTATATAGATGAAATAGTCAGATTTCATGGTGTACCCTTCAGCATAGTTTTACATAGAGATCCCATATTCACCTCCAGATTTTGGCAAACACTTCAAGAATCTTTGGGGACTAAACTCAAACTTAGTTCAGCATACCATCCTTAGACTGATGGACAATTAGAGAGAACTATCCAGTCCTTAGAGGATTTGCTCAGGACTTGTGTGTTAGATCATTTGGACAGTTGGGATGAAATTCTACCTTTGGTAGAGTTCACCGACAATAACAGTTACCAAGCAAGCATAGGAATGACTCATTTTGAGGCATTGTATGGAAGAAAGTGCAGGACACCTCTATGTTGATTTTAGGATGGTGAAGGTGTGTTAATTGAACCAGAACTAATACAAAAAACCAATGAAAAGGTCAAAACGATTAATGAAATATTGAAAACATCTCTCAGTAGGCAAAAATCTTATGTAGATAAAAGAATAGGACCTTTAGAATTCTCTGCGGGTGAGCATGTCTTTTTGAGAGTTACACCATTCACTGATGTAGGAAGAACACTCAAATCCAAGAAATGGACTCCTAAGTTCATAGAACCTTATCAAATTCTCAGAAGAATAGGTCTTGTTGCTTATGAAATTGCTTTGCCTCCTCCCTTAGCTAACATTCACAATATTTTCCACGTGTCCCAGCTAAGAAAGTAAGTACCTGATCCTAGCCATATTCTAGAGTCTAATTTAACTTAGGTGAAAGAAAATTTGTCATTTGAAGTGAAGTCAGTCTGAATTTTAGATTCACAAGTGAAACAACTCCGTGAAAGAAGTATTCCCATGGTGAAAGTATTGTGGGATCTCATCTCTGGAGATTCCACTTGGGAAATTGAAGAGGAGATACAAGCATCATACCCTAATCTCTTTCTTGATAAGTTCATTTTCGAGGACGAAAATTATTGTAGTAGGAGATAATGTAACAACGTAAAGAATTAAAGAAACAAAAAGTGAAGACTCCCCCATAACGGAACTTTTCTTTCTCTCTCTCCCTTCTCTCTTCATTTCTCACTTCATACATCATTTGTTTTAGAATCTGATCACACCACATTATAGCTGAGGAGTTAAGGAACATTTCTACCCGATCATATTTTCAAACAGAGTAAGTTCATTTTTACTCTAAAGATCCTTATTCTCTGTTTTTCTCTATGATTTAGTCATCAATCTTAGTAGGATCAGTTGAGAAAAGTTTTCTTCTCAACTTATTCTACTATATACTGAATTTATGTTCTGTTTGGATAACTTACATTAGGCCCTTAGATCTTGAAGCTTATCCAGACTAAGAGGATAAAATTCTAGAAGTTGGTTGGAAATCAAGCAATTAAGGTAAGGGAAACTAACTTTAATTTTTAATAGTACCCTAGACTAGAAGATTTGAATGTGGAGGGGACGTGGTCCCAATATTCAATTTATCTTGCACGGGTGTTGTTTGTTTATATATTGTGTTGTTTTTTTATATATTTTTTAAACTTGTAAAAATATTAGATTTTGATGGTTTAGTATTTAAATGTTATTTTTTTATGTTAAATAAGATTTTAAATATTGTGGATTGTGTTTTGAATGATATTGTATGAAATTGAATTCATACATTTGGGATAATGTATGGACTGATGTTTGTTTGTGTATTAAGTATTCATGCCTATGTGGTAACAGAGATCTCTGAGCTTCACTGATGATCTAAGTCACATACTAAGATATCAAGTGGTGAAAAGCTGATGGGGGAGTTCATGCACACCGTGACATATGAGATGCACGCTTGGGTTGTATTGAAGTTAACCTGATTCTTTCTGTTGGATTCGCTGATAATATTTGGATCAGGTGTTAGTCTCTAGTAGGACATACTTAATACGGATGTTCCAGAAGGCGCTAGTTGTTATTTTGTTTGTTGAATATCTTAGATGTGCAAATTCGTGTGAGATCTATGTGATTTTTATGTTGTGATTTGAAGAATATTGAATATTTGAGAAATTGGTCCATGTAATTTCGTTTTCTCTTTTAGTTTAATTCTGTATATTATAAAATTTTATTTTTACTAGCTTACCCTTGTTTTTCTTGTTGTATTTGAACTGCGATGACTGTACTATGTACACGCGCAGATGATCATACAGGTGCATGAGAGCCTGAAAGGCTTTAGAGTTTGTTTTGAGCTATGAATTGTAAATATTTGTATTTCTATAAGCTCTAATCATGTATTAAGATTTTTTTTTTTAAACTCTAAGCTTGTATAGAAACCTATAAAACTTGTATTATAATTGTTAGAGGTATTTTTGGGATGTTACATGAAACATATAAACAAAAGTACTAACAAAAAAAGAAATAAATATATTTAGATGAATAAAAAATAATATAAATACAAGTTTGATAGTTACATTAATCTCAACACAAGAGAGTTTAGTTACTCATAATGATAGAGAAGCAAATTACCATAAACTTCATAAGAACATAATAAATTCTCATTCACAAGTTCTCTTTGTAATTTGATGAAGTTATGCTTTTCTTTCTTTTCCATTAATTTCTCTCCAAAACTCTAAAATAAAGTGAAAAACTTTTTCTTTTTACTCTCCAAAATCTATTTATAAACATTTTAATATTTTACATAGAGACATTATTTTTCGCTATATTCATTAAGTGGAGGATGAATCTCATAAAAAATGATTTCTTTTCAATAGAACATTCACTTAATGGATTAAAATTAACTAATGTTGTGTTTTTTTCTAGGTGAGAATTGTTTAGACGAATGGCTTTGAGGGAGGATCATGTGTTTATATATATATATATATATATATATATATATATATATATATATTGATTAGCGAAGGAAATGAGAGAATGGATGTGCGAGGACGGGGTCCAGGGAGTGTCTCCCTCTTGTGTAAAGAAATAGAGAAAAGTCAGTTGAGCGTGCATGAGAACACCAAAGTGGCCTTCACTTTTACATTATGCATGGTCGAAATTCGTGGTCTGCACAATGGTTATGTATGAAGAGATTCATGAATGAGACAAAAAATCCTTTTACCATTGTAGAAAATTCCATTAAATACTCGTGAATGGATTTGGTAGAACTTCACACTTTCGTTCTTCCTTGGTAAAGTTGGTGGTTGTTCATGTGAGTTGAGTTCGTAGTGTGTGTGAAGTGTAGGTGAACTTAGGTTGATGAAGCCTTGTTTAAAGGAAGTTGTTCTTGTTGGAGTTGTTTTCATGAACATGTATTAGGAAGGGTGGTTGGTGGAGTTCATTAGAGGTGTAGAAGTAAGGTGTCATGACCAAAGGAAATGAAGATAAAATGAGAATGAAAAGTTGAAGGGTGAAAATAATAGATTATATGAAAGAATAATCGATTATATTTCAAAATAAAACACAATTATGCTCCAAACTTAATAACTCATTTGTTCACTGTATAGTTCTTAATATCTACTCCATCTTTGTTCAACTAATAAAATTTGTTGAAAATATATTGTTTTCTTAATATTCTAAATCTCACTTTTGTCCTTATAAAATGTTAATCAGAAGAGATCTAAGACTTTCAAGTCAAATAATTAAATTAAATTTAACAATTGAAATATTAATTAAAAAAATAATTCTAGATGTAACATAATGCAAAGCAATTATTCTAATTCTAATTTCGTATAAGAAGAAATTATAAAATTTAATTATAATATCTTTTATATAAAAAAAAGTTAAAGTATGTAAAAAAAAAAAAAGAGGAAGAACCCGGTTAAATACTGAAGATAAAAAGTTGAAGACTAAATATGAAATCTAATTATCGTAGTCCATTTAAAATTTGATAATCTATTTCTGGTTTTAAAACTAAAATTAGCTTAGAAATGAATTATAAATATCTATCCCACCTTGCAGAAAAATGTTTTGTATTAAAATTTAAATTCTCTAGCTCAAGTCCCAAAAGTTAAACTAGATTTTATATAAAAGTATTTGAGGTTATGTATGAAAAATTGGCATGTACTCAAATATAATTAAGCCCCAATAATAGGATGAAGTTGTCATTGCTCTCCCATTTCCACTGCAAGCAACCTTCAAAATCAAGTATAAATTAAATCTTGAAATATATGAAAGAGTAAACAACAATGGTGGTCCATGAAAAATGAAACCATAGTGGTGCTTCGTCCTTGGGGACAACCTTTGTCTTCACTGTGATGATGGGTTGATTTTGTAGCAGCAACCCATTGCCCAAAACCTAGGATCACTTAGTTACACACACAAAAAAAAAGACAAAAATGATTGACCGCGAAAAGGAAATAATCTAGAAAAACTTTTTATGTCATATTAATAAATTTTAATATTTACAACTATGATATAATATTACTTATTATTATTATAATAAGTAGATTGCATTAATAAATTTTAATATTTTATAACAAGGAAAATACGAAGAAAATGTCGACAGAAACATATCAAATGAGATTATTTAAAATTTTGAATTTAATACTTTTATCTTTTAATTATGGGTTCATCTTTTATAGCTTAATCCATCCAACTTGGATTAAACAATCAAATCCAATAAAAATTACATTGCAAAACTTATTAAAGAATAACTAATTTTAAAAAACAAGTAATTTATATTAATTAAACAATCAAATTCAATAACAAATACATTAAAAAATTATTAAATAATAACTAATTTTAAAAAAAAATAATAATTAATTTATATTAATTAAGTTAGATACTATTTTATAAATTAAAAATTTATTATATCTTAAATAATTTCTATTATTAATAAAAATTTATAAAATACTTTCTAAATTAATATATAATATTATCTACCAAATTTTTAGTTACTTAATTGTTTTATATTTTAAAATAATTACTAATTTATAATTAAAAATTAATTTAAAATCTAACATAATTAAGAAGTAAAACTTCAATAACTAAAGCTAATACCAATTTAAAACTTACTTTATAAATTATAATAGAAACTATTTTAAATATTAATAATTTTTAATTTATAAAATAATATCTAACTTAATTAATATAATAATTAATTATTTTTTATATTTAAATTAATTATTATTTAATAATTGTCTTATACTGTTAATCTGAATCATATTTATGTTTTACAGATTCAAAATTCTCAACCCAAATGAATGATGCGAGTCTTAATTACTTATTAATTATCATGCATAGATTTTTATGGTATAATCTTAATTTTGTTTTATTTTTTCTTTCCTATTACTCAATTAAAAGCAAGTTAATTATAAAAAAAATTAATTTCTTATTTTTACTAACATGTGTATAACTTTTTAGCTATAATTCTTTTACCAACAAAACTCTACATGTTTACATATAGTGGACCTGGTTGATTTGATTGGAATAAATTTAATTTTTATCGGATTGGTTTAGCTAAAAGTATAGAAAAATAGTTATAAATTCTTAATCAATAAAACCTAATTGATTTAAATGTATTTTCTTTGTAAAAAAAAATGATCTTAAACCTATCCGTAAACACTCAAAACATTCTACATATTTTTTCTGTATTACTTTACTTGTTACAAGACATGCATATACTATAAGACAGCCAAAAAAAACACAGTACCTTGATGAAACTAGATTGAAGTACTAAACATTACTCTGTTGAGGGATTCCGAGAAGAAAACAGTGTATTTGGACAACCCTGTTTGGCTAGTTTTGAGTATTGCTGCTTCAACTTTTCCAAAAAAGGAGAAATGTGGAGTAGCTTTATTCACATCGAACTTTCCATGTGTAAAATGATTTTGACAACACCACACCCCACAAATGGATATACTTATTATATTTGCGGCAGTTTGTTGCCCAAAGCATTACCACAACAAACCAGTTTCCATTGCCACCTATGCTTAGGACTCCAATTATTAACTACTAAAGTGCTTCCATCAACCTTTATTCATCTAAGTCAAATTCTACATATTCAAAATTCAAAAGGGAAAATCAAAAGTTAATAGTATGTGTCACTCTACAAAAGATTATCATTCTTTACACATATGCTTTGGAATTTATTCCCTCTAAAAGTTACAACTAGACAACGGCAAAGCTAAAAACCAATTTTTTCATTGTTTGGGGGCAAAATTACAAGATAAAAGTATCGTGATAGGTTTTGTAAAAGAAAAAAAAAATGATGAGACAAGTATCTCCATATTATATTAATCAAATATATACATAAAAGTGTGAGTTTCACTTCTCTTGTGACCTAAAATTAAGATGAATTCACTAAATAGATTTGTATTAAGGATCTTAAATGGATTAGATTGATCAGATTGATATGTTTTCTCTTATATTTTAAGAGATGAGATTTGATATTTTGAATTTGTCAACTTATTTTGGTGCATCTTTTCTAATTTGTCAATTCGATGAATTAAGAATTTGTTATACTGTTGATTTATTTTTTAAATTAAAATATAAAATTATTTTTAAAAAAAAAATTAATTATATTATTTGAATAATATGAAATAATATTATAATTTAAATCACTAATACTTAAGTTTAAGTTTCAATTATTCATTATAATAGAGTAATTTAATATGTATATATATAATGATAATTTTATCTTGTCTAATTAGATATAAAGTTCTTTTAATATATATATATATATATATATATATATATATATATTAAATTAAAAAATCAATAAATCTAATTTTTTAATCTGTCCACTTTTTGTGGGTTAAAAACAAAAAGGGATTGAATCTGATCCTTTTCATCCTTAATTATCTTTAAATTTTTGATAAAATAATTAATTGAAGTCAAATTCAAAGTTTAAAATATTTAGGACAATATTTGGTCGATTCAAATTTTTAGACTAATATATGTAACTATAAATCGTAAAATAAAATGTATAAAACTTAAACTAAAATATAATTTACTATATATATTTAAATAAATATAAATATAACATAATGTTATTTAAAATATGTTTTAAATAAAATTTATTACTAATAGATAATTGCTCAAAAATTTAATTTAAGAAAATATAGGACATCTCTATTTAATTAGAATATTATAGAACCCACTTGAATCCATTCTTGAAAATATTAGTTTCATTAAATTCAAATTAACAATTCGTTAGAACAAGTTGATAGTTATATTCAACTATAATTAGTCCAAATCGAAAACTTTGTGCTGCTGTTAGCAGAAAAGCTTCCACGAGAAGTGCATATCATAAGTATTTATATATTTAGTTTAATTTTTTTCATTTAATTTTACAAGTTCAACTATTTTTAAATGACTAGTTTATTTTGTTATTCTGTTTTCTTCTCATTTGATACTATGCTTTATTTAACTGGATATTCTTATTAGTAAATTTTGTGACGAAAGGCTCAAGTTTTGTACCGGTCGCTGTCGCCCAAAAATGGGGTTTTTAACCACAGACTACACTCCACTGGAAATAATTATATAATTTCCGTTATTACTTCTAAAATGAAGAATTTTCCGCCCTTTTACCTTACAATTTTCAATTTTTTAAAAAGTAAACAACAATTTTTGTGTGGGAATTATTTTTTGATATGGTCAAAATATAGTCCTACATCGTTCAAGAGTTGAGGTCAATGCAGTTTATATATTTCTTCCTCCTCCAACCCACCGAAGCGTTTTTTAAGGACAAAACCATGACGTAGCTAAAAAAACTCCAAAGCGGACAATACCTTGGACGCGGTGATTGATCCTAGCGATGCTATCTCAACGGACATGAGGTTGGAAAATTGGCGCCAGCTAAGGGAAAGAGTTTACATTGACGTCGTCCGTTTGTGGGAATCGTAAACTCTTTTCCTTAACCCTCGACTAGGGGGCTATTGTTCCGGTGTGACCAAAATATAGTCCCGCATTGTTTAGGAATCAAGGTCAAGGATAGTTTATACTACAAGAAAAGGAAGAAATAGCATTCATAATATGGCGTAGGCCCAATAGTGGACACAACTATAATGGGTCAAGCCCACCCTATCAAGACACTAAAAAATTAAAAAGAAATTAAATCCATGAAGAAAATGATATTGTGACACTATTAGCAATACAAAAGCGTCAACTTAAGTGACATATGTTTCAAATTAGAAATAAAAAATAAGAAAAAACTTTGAATGGGTTAAACCCAAAAAAAAAAAATTAAAACTGTTCTAACCGAGTAACTAAGGTGATAGGCCGACAATAAAATGTAAATGACTCATAACAAATAAATGAATTCAGAACTTCTCCCAATACATTGTCCTTACGTTCCTTTTTCCTTTCTCAGTTTAACTTTTTAATTACTTTCCTTTTTCCCCCTCTCAATTTCACTTCGGTCTTTGCTTTTCTCAATTTCATGCAACTGTCTTGCCTTTGTTGTCATGTAGGAAATACTTGAAGCTAATTATTTTTTTATACGTATTTTATATATTGTTGAGTAAGACACTGAAAATCCTATGTGCGATGTAGTTTTAAATCGAGTTTCGATTACAACCTCATTCTTGCAGTGGAGGATTAGAAGTGGTGGTCACGAGGTAGAGAAGAAGATCCCTTTATCCATTGCCGCAAAGGTAAGGTGAAACCCACGAAAAAAGTAATTTTTTAAAATTATAGTGTCGATCTAACCGACTAAGCGATAGGTCGACAATAATAAAGTAAATGACTCATAACAAAGAAAGGAATTCAAAACTCCTCCCGATACATTTTCCTTTACATTCCTTTTCACTTTCTCAGTTTAACTTTTTCATTACTTTCCTTTTTCCCCCTCTCAGTTTCACTTCGGTCTTTGTTTTTCTCGGTTTCATGCTCTGCCTTGCCTTTGTTGTCATGTAGGAGTACTTGAAGCTAAGTATTTTTGTATACGTATTATTTACATTGTTGAGTACGACACTGAAAATCCTAAGTGCGATGTAGTTTTAAATCGGGTTTCGATTAAAACTTCATTCTTGCGGTGGAGGATTAGAAGTGGTGGTCAGGAGGCAGAGAAGAAGATCCCTTTACCAAATGCAGCAAAGGTAAGGTGAAACCCACGAAAAAAAATATTTTTTAAAATTGTAGTGTCGATCTAACCGAGTAACTAAGGTGATAGGCTGACAATAAAAAAGTAAATGACTCATAACAAAGAAAAGAATTCAAAACTTTTCCCGAAATCTTTTCCTTACGTTCCTTTTCCCCTTCTCAATTGAACTTTTTCATTACTTTCCTTTTTCATCCTCTCAGTTTTACTTCGGTCTTTGCTTTTCTCAGTTTGATGCAGTTGCCTTGCCTTCGTTGTCATGTAGGAGTACTTGAAGCTCGGTATTTTTTTATACGTATTTTTTATATTGTTGAGTACGACACTGGAAATCCTAAGTGCGATGTGGTTTTAAATCGGGCTTCAATTAAAACCTCATACTTGTGGTGGAGGATTAAAAGTGTGGTCACAAGGTAGAGAAGAAGATCCCTTTACTAATTGTCGCAAAGGTAAGGTGAGTTGTTGGATGCATTACAAACTTTGATAGTGTTGTTTGTAATATTTTGTGGGTTTGTTACTTGTTAAGATTGGTGGTTGAAGATTCACTGGACCGAGTTATGGTTACCGATTTTGCGGTTAGAGGAGAGTAGGAGCCGAGGCAGGAGCTCAGCACACGACGATCTCCAGGAGGAGGCTGTTGGCGAAGTCAAGTTTATCCAAGGCGACACATTGGAGGAGCAGGCCTAGGAGTTTGAGGCTGGTGAAATTGTTGGTGTGTATCGGCGGAGAAGTTGGTTCGCTTGAAAGAAGGTTGATCGACGGGGGAGTTAGTGCTGTCAACGGAGCACTTAGTTTTCATGTCGTTAGGGTTGGATGTGTAGGGGATCACGGGACCAAGGGTGCACTATTTGATTGTTGTACTATTTACTTTGTTCTGTATAATTCCACTTGCATTAGTATGCAGTTTTTTATTAATGGATAAAATGACTAATATACTATAGAAACATATACTGTTCTACTTAGTCATTCTCTTTGAAATTATAATTCTGACACAATTCCTTCTTATTGAGCTTGCACAAATTTTTTTCTTCCCAATCAAGAGGAGGTTAATTCCATGATGTAAGGAAAATTGAGCTTTTCATGATATTTGAATTCTTATTTCTTCTTGTATTTGTTTTTAAGGTTTTAGGACCTAACTTTAAGTAGAACAGGTTGTAGAGATCTATGATTGACGATCTTGTATCTTAATATTTTGAATTGAAAATGTGAAGTAAAAGGTTTCTTAATTTTTATTATATGGTAATGTTAGTGACAATTATGATGTTGAGTACATAAACCACTGACCAACCTTTTTTTATGTAGAATGCAAAACAAAGTATGTTTGAGTGCTTAATCAAGTCATTCGAATTTTGTATTGGTGTTCTGCTCCTGTTCATCTCCATACAATGTTTGTGTGTATTCTTTAAAATGTTGCCTTCAATAGTTATTAGTTATTTATTTTATAACTTTCTTTTGCTGGTTTTGAATTTCTTTTAATTATTTTGTTTGTTAAAACTTAAAAGCAATGGATGTATGCTATGTTTTCTGATTAATTTATTATGTGGAATTTAAATTTAGATGATTTTGTTGTTGTTATGTTTTATAATGTGAAAAATAAGTTTTCTCATAATTAGATTACTGATCCCGTGCATAAGCACAATGTGCAAAGATAAAAGAAACCAATTTTATTGCAATATAATCTAGTACATTCCTTTTCACATATAGAAACATATACATGGAAGCGTGTTACAACATCAGGCACTCCACTATCTCCTCGAGATAGTCACACTTGTTCATCTTGGAAAAACAAAATTATTGTGACAGGTGGTGAAGATGAACAAGATTATCATTTGTCTCATGTTCATGTCCTTGAAATTGGTAATTGTTGTATCCTTTTATATAAGTATTATAATTTTGGTGCACTTACTAAATATTTGTGCAAGAAAGGGGACATTTATCGGAGTAGAATTTATTGACATCTTCTGTAAATGAAGACACTCTTATCAGGAGCAAAGTGTGTACATCTAGCCAGAATTTTTGATGTATGTTAAACTTCGATTAACTTTGAATAATATGCATGTATATCTTTGATGATTGAACAAAAGTTGGCTTCATGAAAAGATACGTCATCTTTTATATGTTATGATAATGGTTTTGTTACAGGTATACACTATTCGAATATCTTAGCCATTTATATCATATTAGTACCATCGTAAAACTTAAGTAAGCTAATTGGAACATCTTTGTGTAAAGGTTAGGAATTTATTCAACATTGTATTGTGTGTGATTGATATATTAAATGTAATTTCTATGATCCATATGTAGTTTGTGATTATTATGAAATTTGTGATATGATGTTTGATTGGAAGTTGTGATTTTGGACCAAAAGGACTATTAAAGGATATGGATACCAGAGTTATAGAAGAATCTTAATATTAATTGTGTCTTTTCTAATTATTAGTTGTTTATCTTTATAAAGGTGAATAACCTTTATTTTGTTTTGTTTGTTATGATTCTAGTATTTATTTGATTGATTATTTCTCTCTTTAGCTAGACCTAAAATGAGTGCATTGCTTGCATATATTCATACTATTTGTTTTGACCTCAATAGAATAATATTAGAGATATTCATTCTCATATCATTTGTCTTCCTTTTACTTTTTTGTTCATCTCTGTCTATTTTATAATATGGTATCAGAGCTCTGGTTGCTACATTTATCCATGGGTGAAGTTGTTGATCCTTTACAAGATCTTTGTTCACCTTACCATGTTAGTTCATCAGATAATCCATCCTTGAATAGAGTTTGTTATCTCATTACACAACAAGAGAGACAAATTTTTGGTGATCAATCTAAGACAATGATTGCTACTAGCAAAGAAGGTTATGAAAACAATGCTACCATCTATGGCAGAGGTGGTGGATATGGAAGAGAATACATTGCCAAAATTTGCAGTCATTGTGGAAAGACATGGCATACCATTGATACATGCTATAAAAAGCATGGTTTTCCACCTCATTTCAAGTTTAAAAATCAGAACCGTGATCAAAGTCATACTAATGCAGTTTCTCATAATACAAATTTTAATAATAATGAGCAGAATCATGAAGGTTCGAAGTCAGAAGTGGAGTCTCAACAAATTAGTTTTACTCCTAAGCAGTATCAAACATTGTTAGCTCTTTTACAAAAGGCCAAATCCAGTGGCAATGTTTCTAGTCAAGTCTTTGTTATTCCTTCCAACATGACAACACAAACTGGTAATGACTTTATTTCTTCCTTCAGTTCTTGGATTATTGATAGTGGTGTTACTTATCACATTTGTTCATCCTTAACTTATTTCACTTCATATCATCAAATTAATCCCATTTCCATCAAATTACCAAATGGAAATCAAGTCATTGTCAATTATTCTGGAAGTGTTTTTCTAAACCAAAATCATGTCATAGACGATGTTTTGTATATTCCTTGCTTCACTTTTAATCTTCTTTCAGTAACAAAATTGATAGATAAATTATCTTGTGTTCTTACTTTTGACTCTAATGGTTTTCACATTCAAGAAAAAACTCCTTGAAAATGATTGGCTCTGGTTAGATGCAAGATAGACTTTATATACTCAGGATCCCATCTTACCAGAAACTTCAAATCAAACCCATCGAATCTACACACCCCATCAATATTGTTAATGTCAGTGCTAATGATTTAGAAACCCTTTGACATTTTCGATTAGGTCATATTTCAAATAAATGTATTGATGTTATCAAGAATAAATTTCCTTTCGTTGAATATAACAAATCTTTTGTTTGTGATGTTTGTCATTTTACAAAGCAAAAAAGGCTTTCATTTCCTATTAGTACATCTAAAACAAAGAAAAATGTTTTGATTTGATTCATGTAGATATTTGGGGACCATACTCAATACCATCAGTTCATGGTCATAAATATTTCTTGACCATAGTTGGTGACTATTCGAGGTACACGTGGATTTTTCTTTTAAAACACAAATCTGAAGTTGTCAAGGCTTTTGAAAATTTTGTTGTTTTTGTTCAATCACAATTTGAGACAGCGATAAAAATAATAAAAATTGATAATGAGACTGAATTTTTCATGACTAATTTTTTTGTTAATAAAGGAATAGTACATCAAACATCATGTGTCAATACTCCACAACAAAATAGTATAGTTGAAAGGAAACATGGTCATTTATTAGATGTAGCAAGAGCTCTAATGATACAATCTCATTTACCCAAAATTTATTGGTCATATTTTGTGATACATGTTGCGCATATTATAAACATGCTTCCCACACCTGTTTTAAACTATTCTTCTTCTCGTGAAATACTTTACAAAACTAATGCAAATTTTAATGGATTAAAGGTGTTTTGTTTTTTTATGTTATGCTAGGACTTTGTCAACAAATAGAAGAAAATTTGATCCAAGGGCATCAAAATGTGTTTTTATTGGTTTTAAAAAAAAGGACAAAAAGATATATTTTATTGAATATTCAATCAAGAGAAATTTTTGTTTCTAGGGACGTTGTCTTTTATGAACATGTTTTTTCATATCAAAGGGTTCAAGATACTAGCAATGAAACTAATAGTCCTGACATTTATGATCAAATTTTGTTTGTTGAAGATCAACCTGTCTTGAGTCAGCCATCACAAGTCATTCTTGCACCTTGTGATAATGCACCTTGTGGTAATAACTATGAGTCACACATTGAGGTTCCAGAAGAAGTTTGTTCCCATATAGACCAAAACCTCAATGAAGATCATGACATAGAACAAAATTCTGAATCAGATCAATCTGTCCGAATGAGTACAAAAATAAAAAGACCACCTGAGTATTTAAAGGATTATCATTATAATCTTAATGTTTCCAATACATCTTCAAGACTTAAATATCCTTTGAATTCGGTTTTGTCTTATAACAATTTATCACCTTCTTACAAATCTTTTGTTATGTCTCTTTCTTCACATGTTGAGCCAAATACTTATTTTGAAGTTGTGAAACATGACTGTTGGAGAAAAGCTATGCAACGCGAGATATATACTTTAGAGTCAAATCAAACTTGAGAGACTACTCTTCTGCCTAAGGAGAAAGCTGTCATAGGTTGCAAATGGGTGTTCAAAATAAAATATAAGGCTGATGGGACAATTGAAAGGTATAAAACAAGGTCAGTGGCAAAGGATACACACAAAACAGAAGGCATTGACTACCTTAATACTTTTTCTCCAGTAGCAAAGATGACCACCATAAGGTTGCTTCTTTCTCTAGCTTCTATCTATAATTGGGAATTGAAACAATTAGACATAAACAATACCTTTTTACATGGATATTTGAAAGAAGATGTATACATGGTTGCTCCTCCTAGATTGACTTCTATTCCACCAGGAAAAGTTTGTAAACTAAAAAAGGCTTTATATGGCCTTAAGCAAGCCAGTAGAGAGTGGTTTGCCAAACTTTCATCATTTTTGCGTTTTATGGGATATACTCAATCTATGAATGATCATTCCTTGTTCATTAATTCTTCTGAAGGATCTTTTACAACATTATTGGTGTATGTGGATGATATAATATTGGCAGAAAATTATAAAGAAGAGATTGCTCGAATTAAGCAAGCCTTGAATCAGACATTCAAGATTAAGGACCTTGGGGATTTAAGATATTTTCTTGGTCTAGAAGTAGCAATAAGTAAGAAAGAAATAATGGTGAATCAAAGGAGATATGCATTGGAATTGTTAAGAGATGCATGTTTTTTAGCTTGCAAACCTGCACTCACTCCTATTAATAATCATGAAAAAAAAAATTCTACTGGAAGTGTTCATTTCACAAATATTCAAGCCTACAAAAGATTGATTGGAAGGCTTATGTATCTCACTAATACCCGACCTGACATAACATTTTATGTGCAACAAATTTCCCAGTTTCTTGCTAAGCCTACAATTGCTCACTATACTGCAGCGATTAGAATTCTCGGATATATTAAAGAAGCTCCAAGTCTTGGTTTATTTTTCTCCTCCAACACACCCCCCTCACGCCGAGAGTGACAACTCGTGCGTGACATAACATATTACGGGTAGTTCGATAACGGCCCGATAACGGGTGGCACAATAGGCCCAACAAACACTCGCTAGGATAGGCTTTAAATGGCTCTGATACCATATTACGAAGTGGACTTTAAGCCTAACTCAACCCCATAAAACTGGCTCATGAGGTGAGGTTTGCACCCACTTATATACAATGAATTGTCCTCATCTCTAGTCGATGCAGGGTCTCCAACACCCCCCCCCCCATCACGTCGAGAGTGACAACTCGTGCGTGGGATAACATATTATGGGTGGTCCGATAACGGCCTGATAGCGGGTGGTACCAACAAACACTTGCTAAGATAAGCTTTAAATGACTCTGATACCATATTACAAAGTGGACTTTAAGCCTAACTCAACCACAAAAAGCCTTTGAGATGAGCAGAAGTGTTGTTAGAGAAAAAATAAAGAAGGGTATCATTCATTTGCTTCCCATTTCCACCACATAACAATTGGCTGACATTTATACCAAAGCTTTAAATCCCCAATCTTTTAAAATTATTTGTTCCAAGCTGGGTCTCATCAATATTTGCTCCCTAGCTTATGGGAGATATTAAAGCATATGGATACCAGAGTTATAGAAGAATCTTAATATTAATTGTGTCTTTTCTAATTATTAGTTGTTTCTCTTTATAGAGATGAATAACCTTTATTTGTTTTGTCTGTTATGATTCTAGTATTTATTTGATTGATTATTTCTCTCTTTAACTAGACGTAGGATGAGTGTAGTGCTTGTATATATTCAGACTATTTGTTTTGATCTCAATAGAATAATATTGGAAATATTTATTCTCGTATCATTTGTCTTTCTTTTACTCTTTTGTTATCTTTATTCTATTTTATAATAAGGACAATAGTTACTATTGTGATTATTTTGTAATACTGATATTGTTTTGTAGTTATTAATAAAAAAAGTACGAAAGACAAGAGAAAATAGTTTTTTTTCTCTCCAACAAGAACCCCTTACGTTAATGAAGTAAATCTAAATAAAAGATTCTAAAAGAATAGTAAATAGAATCCTTACAAAATAAAAGACAAAAAATAAAAATATTAAAAGTAACATAAATATTAAAATTTATAGATATAAATTTAACTCGTTTTCGTTATATAAGAGTTATGTGAACTACTTGAAAAAAAAAATGTCATACCTTCCAATAATAGAATAACTTAAATAGAAGAAGTCAAAATTAAATAAAATCTAGTCTTTGAATTCCACTTATTCAAACCTCCTTCCCTCCCTATTTTCTTATACCACTACCTATTTTTTAAGATATTTCAGTAACTATAAGAGTAACACCCATGTTATCTTTGTTCTTACTTCATTTTGTGTTTTATGTATATTATACTCTCTATTAGAGTGAGATAGTTTCTATAATTGATATACTAGACAAAATAAAGAAAAGAAATCAAGTAGTGGCGAAGTTACTAAAATACACATAGAAAGTTTACTTTCATATTTTTTTTAATGAACTATTGTGTTATTTATTCTACTAATTGTAGGTGCTTTAACTTTCTTATTCTATCTTGTGATGATGTATAATCTTATCTTAGACACTTTATTTTATCTTAGACACTTTATTTTTTTACTTATGTGTTTATATTAATTTTACTTTTCAAATATTGTTTGCAGTCATTTGGATTAGGATTTCTATTTGCATTTAAGAACTGAATTGGAAATATAGATTGCATTTTATATTCTAGATTTTTATTATAGAAAGATTTATTGTTATAGTTACAATTATATGATGTATTTTGATTTTTGAACTCATTTGCAAATATATAGTATTTTTCTGAACTCTAAATTTGGATTTGGATCAGAAACTACAACAACATTTAATATTATTATTACAATTACAAAATGGATTTGAATTTTTCAACGCAATTGAAAAAATATACTGCATTTGATTATGGATTTTTATAATAGCATAATTAATGCTATTTAGATTTTTTAACTCAATTTGAAAAAAATATATGGTATTTTGTTTTATGAAATTTGCAGAATGGATGTATTTTACTTTCTGACCTCAATTGAAAGTTCTGAATTTTGCTATATAATAAGTTTTTTTCAATTGATAATAAGCTTTTAGGCAAATTGATTTTTATTTATTTTTAAGCATAGTAAACGTAAGTCAAGCCCACTGAAAATAATATTATATAATTTTTTTCTCACCGACAAGTCGGTCAAACTTACTTAAAAATAATAATATTTTTTTAATTTTTTTAATTAGTGTGGGCTAAACTCAAACAAAACTCTTTAAAAATTAATAAAAATTAAAAAAACATCCATTATAAATATTATTTGAAACATTCTTTAATTAAATCAATTCATAGGGTTATATTAACCTTCGCTAAATAAAATGCGTTGAAATCCTTTTTCTTGCGGTGTTAATGAAAAACATAATCAATTCATATTTTAAAAATTTTTGTATTTTCATATTAATTAATTTGTCTTATGTCAATAATTTTTAATATATATTTATATATGCACAAGCCTTTTTTAACAATAAAATTATAATCATCCTGATCTTTCTCAAAACTAGGTAATTTAATTAATGTAAAAAAACTTAATTAGTTAATTTAAAATTATATGTACAACACTACAATTATACAAGTATTACAATTATTAAAACAAAAAAAAATACATATAAATTTGTCATACATTTATATGTATACATATATCCAAAATAAAATATATAAATATAAGTCATTATATTATTTATAAACTTCTTCCAACTCTAAAACTTGTAAAATCTTTTGCTCCAATGTTAAAACATTTTTATAGTAAAATTACAATCACAAATATAAATGGTGAGCTAACCAAATAACATATGAGAACTTCACATAAAGTTTACAAACGATTCACATGTCTTCCAGACAAAATATATAATGAAAGACTACTTCTAGAAGACTAATATTAGGTTTAGATTAAAAGACTAACACCTCTCACAATATTTGAGTTTGTTTGACAATCTACCCAATTTGGTATAAATTTCATTTAGCAACCTCTTATAGTATGATAATTTCTTACATATATCATTGATTACCAATGATTCTTCATCCCTAACTTGATTTCATTCTCATCACATCATACATTTATCTATTTGACTCGGGGGTATTGTAAGAACCTAAAATCTCATCAAATATATTCTAACTTAATACTCTGAATACTTACACAGTACACATATCTACTCCAAATCATAAGAATGAGGGATAACATAATCAATATTCAATCGATTCCATGTTTTCTTAAATTTCATATAAAGAATGTTAAGGAAAAGTATGTAAAGTTTAATTTAAACATATTTATATATCACATAGTTTCTTATTTTATCATAATTCATATCTCTTGATGAATTATAATTCACTAAGTGAATTTTATTAATAAAATTATCCATTATCTTTGAGCTAATATTTATTGGAAGAAATCTACCCGTTAAACATATTTATAAAATTTGTTGGATGAATTTAATTAAAAAATTAGTCCTCTATAGTAAGTTCATTGAACAAATTACAAATTATTTAATTGTAAAATCAACAAACACATATAAAAACGATTCAAAATAAACAATATTATTCATCCTAACAAGATTTAAATATCGATCTAAACCTATTTTTTATTATGACATGTATGCATATCAACTCAAACAAGTTAGGACTAATAAACCAAAAAAAATAAATAATCCAAAACAACATTAAAGTGGTTAAATTCAATTCCCTTGTAAGAAATCATACTTCAAAGAAGTCTTAAACTCTTTAAATTAAATTCTTCAATATCCAATTATGCAAACAATTTGAAAACAAAAACTACAAATCTCAAAGACATAAGAATAGGTTATCCATAAACTATAATTATCAAATTAATTACTTTCATATAGTAAGTTAACTCTACTTAACTTATATCCTGTACTTTTTGGATAATTTCTTCAATACTATGCTAAATTATGAAAATTTTAATATACTTATAAAAAATCTAATTCAAAAAATAACACATTATTACAGGTGTAGACTAACCGAGATAGATCTATTTGACTCGGATCTTATATGCATATCAAAATACCATGAGGAAAAAAATTTGAAAGAAAAAAATTTGAGGAAAAAAATAACTTATTTAAAACAATTTTGTTTCCAAATTCTATTATTTTATTCTTCATCGTCTAGGCAAAGATGTGATTTAATTGTGGAAAAAATAAATAAATCATTTTAAAAAAATTAAAGAAAAGATAGGGAAAGAGAAAATAAAATTTGGGTTAGTTTAGGAGAAAAAACATTCACGGACTTACATTCTTTCTAATAACAAAAGTTTTGGTTAATGAAAATTCATTTATATGTTAATGAAAATTCACTTATAAGGAAAGAGGTAGGAATAGATTTCTTTCATATTCTCCTTCAACTCTAAAAGAAAATATTTGAATCATCTTTTGAAACTATTTTAACTAGTGTAAGAACTTTATTTATCATCTCATTCACGTGATATTCTTCAATTTTGATTAGATTTAACTTTGAAAGAAAGATATTTTTAATCTAAATTTTATCATACCTCAAATGAAACTTAAATCAATAACATTTTTCTATTTCAACTTTATCTGATTCCAAAATGTGAATTTAATCTAGTATGAATGCTTTGTGCTCAAATCCATTGAATATATTATGTAAGTTAGCCAAAATCTATAATATGAAGGCCAAAACATGTCAAGAATTTCCTCATATACATTAAATACGTTATATAAGTTAGCCAAAATGTGTATACTTTTATTTATATATTATATATAATAGAAATATTTTAATTAATTAGTGTCAAATGAACAATTTATAATTAATATACTCATATAGATAATTTTTCTATCCGTAGAGATATTCTATTAAAAATAATAGTTATACAGTACATAATTTTGATTAAACCTTAACTCATATTATGTTTTCAAAAGAAAATACTGTTGAGAAATAAGAAAATTGAATCAGTATGTTATTTATTTTAATATTAACTAACACATCTTAGTTCACAAATTATTTCCTATAAATTAGTAATTTTTTAAGTACTAATTTTCTATAAATAATTAAAAATAAATAAATAAAAATATTTGAGAAAAATTTTAGCTCTATTAAAAAAATTACCTTAACTTACCCTAAAAAAAATGATATTTTACATAAACTCACCTTAACCTACTAACTTAGAATGAGTTCTTACTTAATCTTTAAAAGGTCTTATAAGAAATAAAACATAAAGTGTAGAAAATAAATGATGCAAAAGACTACAAATAATAATTAAAACATGAGGACCACATAAAAAAAATAAAACTAAGGGTAATCAATGTTCCAACCGACTAGAAATAAAAAAAAGTTAAGAAGAAGAGAATGCGACTAAAGAAAAAAAATAAAACATTAATAATATTTTTAATATATTACTTAACTAGATGTCAAATTTTCACTAAAAATATTATTCAACGGTTCCATCATAAATCTTAATAAAATTTATTTAAGTAATATCTGAAGGCATCAATTAATAAAAAAAAGTCAAATATGTGATAACCAATAACTTGTTGATATGTTAAGTCCCCCACGTGCGTGGCAGCTTGATGAAGGTTTGAATTGGTTGGAGTTCATTGATCTTAGGGTCCACCGAGATTTTACCTACTAGTAGTACCACAAGACTATTCTCATACGTATTCCAAGTCTTCGGTAGTTTGTTTAGTTATTTATTCATTTTTAGACAACAGAAACAAAATCACATCACAGAGAAAGCTTTTATTTTTTAATGTCAAAATCAAACACCTCTTTCAATAGTTTCAACCCAAGTATTCTAATAAGTAAAAATGTTTATTTTAAAATTCTATAAATAATTCTAAACGAGCATATTATGGAGTTCTTTTATACTGCAGTATCACATGTTTCTCGTGATTCAATTAAACTTTAATTGGTTAGGAATATTATACATGACAAATATTTAAAGTAATTATATATTTAAATTTAAATTTAAATTTAAAATTATTAATTGAATCAGTGTAAAAATTGTGCAAATTGATGTGGACGGTTCATATAGAAATAACTCTCTTGACCATATACTCTATATTATTATTCAATATATATATATATATTTAAGAGAGAGTTGAATTTTGCCAAAATACATAAATTTCAACAATTGTCATTCTCATTTAATGATGACCTCTAAAATTCTTAATAATAATAACATTAACGTAAATTTTATATTCCTATTATAAAATTTATTAGTATTTTTTAGAATTAATATGAAGTATTTATTAAGTTTACTTATGAGTATCTTGATTAATCGGTTTTAATCATAACTCTTAACTCAGTCACATATTTTTATATTTGAATAAAATTGAGTGAAGAATCAGTAATGGAATAATTAATTAATAAATTAGTATTTATTTATTAGTGTAAATATAAAAGAGAAAATAAAAATAAAAAAGGTGAATGAAAGTGAATAAACAAAGAATAATGAAAAAATTTAACTGAGGGAAAAGGTAGAGTAGAGGGCTAGAGGGGAATAGCATAATAGCTTTGACGCGTAAGAAGTTGTGGATGTTGGTGAGCCAACCCTTTTGCTAGCTGGCTGTCGGGGAGAGGTCCCCAGATCCCTCTCGCACTGCACGTGACTCACCCCCTCCCTCCCTCTCTCCCTTCCCTTCTCTTCTCTCTCTCACACACTCTCTCCTTCGCAACTCTGAAACAAAAAGCGCATCATCGCTGCTTTCTTCTTCTACCAATCCAAAACTCAAATCTCTCTCTCCGTTTTTTATTTCCTTCGTCTCTCTCTCACTCTCTTCTCTCTCAGTTTGTTTTCTCTGTATGCGTTAAAACGATTATGTGCTGTTAACAGCTGATTCAGATTCAAATGCTATTGGATGCCAATCCAGATTCAGACTGAATGCTTGGATCTGCAGCCGGTGAATTCGCCTTTCCTTTTATCTCACTCATAATTTCCTTTCTGCTTCTATTCGCGTTAGTGCATCCGAATTCAATCCGTTTGTGTTTCATATGTTTCCGATGGCCTTACATTCTCACTTCAGGCATTGTTCTGGCTCTGGCGTTGGTGGCTCCTTACGGAGTCCTTTAAGGAGTTTATTTATTTTATTCTTGTGATTTACTGTGAATGGAGTTGAGTCTGTGCGTGATCTAATGTGTTTTGCGTTTGTATTGCGAAACTACTGGTTTTTGAAAATTTGAATTGGAATTGATGATTTGGCTGAACTATTTTGCACTGTTAGCGGTTGAAATTTGAATTAAAGTGTACAGGCATTCCTTTAAAGAGGTTATAGGTTTTTTGCGTTCATACAATTAGTGCTGGTGTGATTTTTCTTGGGGATTTATGAGAGCAATAATCTATATTAGGAAGTTTCTAGCTGTCTTTTTGTTGTCCCCCTTTGCGGCATGCTGGATTGTTATTGACTTTTGTTAATTTTTGTGTTTTTCTCTGTAATACTTTTTCAAATATGGAAACACATAAATAAACTGATACAGGGAAATGATTTAAAACAAGACAAAGTATTCCAGACCTCTCCCTCTGTTTGTTTAAAACAAATGCACAAACCATAGAAAGGGACAAGAATAAATGGAAAAGTGAAAACAAAGTTTACTACGGAAAGAGAATAGACTTGTCATTGAGTAGGGATGATCAGTTTAGCTGGAAACTAATAGTACAGTTTGATATTAACAATCTTGAAAGAAGCAAGAATAGGAGAAATTCTTTAGTATGCAAAATATAGGGTAATCACAAATACTTTTTGCAGACTTTATTTAGTTTTGTGCTAAGAGTTTTCCTTTGGATGTGCAATGAATGGTACGGAAACTAATTGTAAAAGTGGTAATGATATTAATGACATGTCTTATGTATATGTCCTGATCTTTATTGATCAAGTGAAATATTCCTTAATGCTTCAGTGGGGCTTATCTTGATGATTAACCTTTATCATTTCGTATAAAGACCATTTTTGGTAAAATATAAGGTGATGGAGTTGCTATTTGCCTTGGCACTATATAGGGTGGGTATGAGTTAGTAAACAACAACAACAAAACAGCAACAACACAACATCAAAAGCTTTACCCTGCTAGCTGAGGATATTACAAACTAGTAAACAGTCAGAATATTAAAACTTGTTAATATTAGAATTTCAGTGTGGATGCAATAGCATTTGAAGTTACATTTGTAAGTAATGAATATACGGGAGTGGGAATTTCTGTAGTCAGCACATTATACAGTTGTGAATGGATGGTATTTGTCTTTCAGAAGATTGGTTTGGTTATATGAATATTCTACAGTTGCTTGCTTAGTATACTTTGTCCACATGTCCTATATTTAAGATATGCTTGCATTTAAATCTAGATATTTGATATTTCTCAAGTGTCTTTGTCATTATCTGCTTAAATAGTTTAGGGGAATGTAACACGGTGAATACTTTGTATTCATTTTTTAATAATGGGAAAATGCTGAATCGGAAATGGTCAGAAGGTCTTAGTAAGTCAACTTTTACTCATGCATGATGCATTTTCTGTTGCCTTTGGAGAGTGGACATAGGTTACATTTTATGGGTTCAATATTTGATGTTTATGGGTGTCACATGACTGATGATTGTTGGAAACATTGTAACTTGCACAATAGGCTCACTCTTGTATTTTGAATTCTTTGGACTTGAGATAATCATTGCTTCCTGGTGTTCTAAGCTTACCAGTAATAATATCAGTTCTGAAAATTTAACTTGTACGGTTTATTTGGGAATCATCTAATTATTATCATGGGATTCATGCGTGGTGGAGCTTGGTCAATGCTAACAATTTTTCTATAGCAAATTTTTTTGGCTCATGGTTGTAATGCTTCAGTTTCATGTATAATGATTTTGAAAATTCATTCATTTTTTTTAACAGATAATTATTTTTTTTAATATGCCATATCCTTGTTATTTGGTTCTTGCAGGTTACATGATCTCCTGCCTGAAGCAGTTGGGGTTACTGAAATATTTATATCAATGATTTTGTATATTCAGAACTACCTTTAGCCTGGATATGTCTCTTATGGGTTAATAATTGTGGCGAAATGGTTTTTCATTTCAAATATATAAGAACATGGAGGAGACACGAGAAGATGCAGGGCCGACAGAGCAAGGGCCATCTAATGTGTCGTGGTGGCCTTCAGATTTTGTTGAAAAATTTGGATCTGTTTCTTTGGATTCTCATGATGAGACACTAAGTAATAAAGAATCTCCTCGACATTTTGTTAAAGATGTTTTGTCTTCTCAGAAAGCATCACAAACTCTCTGGTGCACTGGAATGCTTTCAGAACCCATACCAAATGGTTTTTACTCCGTTATTCCCGTGAGGATTGATTTCTACATTACCTTCTTAGGGTTGCAGATGTCTATTTGCTCATGCTAGAGTTGCTAGTAATCTTTTGTTGCATATATTACTGCTGATAATTGATACTTAAGAGAGATACACCAAGTTTGTAAGATTTTTTATTTGCTTTTGCTCTGTTGCATACTCCAAAAGCTGCATCCTAATTTTGATTTATTCTGTGATAGAGTGAAATCCGTCATAGACATCATCCCTTAAAGGGGGTAACAATGTTAGGAGTTCTACACTGAGTAGAATAAATACTTGATGTAGTATTTAAGCGTTGAGACTCTCCCATCTAATAGACTAGTGTTTTGGGTGGGACTCTTCTCTTGTGTTAAGTCCTAACAATTGCCTGCACTAGCTTCTTTCTAGTTTCTAATCTCTTAAGTATCTCTCTTAAAAGCCTTACCTATTAGATGGAGTGCAGGTTTGAATAGTGATTTTATATAACAATTTTTTAATCCAAAACTGAATGAAGGTTTTGTGTGTTGAGAGAGAGAGGGTTATGCAGAACTGTGAATTTATTTTTCAGACAAGTGCTCAAGTTATGTAGATTGTAGGAATATCATTAACAATCTTCCGCTGCTACTTGTTAAGGATTGTGTGTTGCATTATACAAATGTAGGTAGTGCTTGACACATGGGTTTTATAATTAGTGGAGCTGAAGTGACAATCTGCGTAGTAATTGTTTTTTTATTGTATCATTAATGACCAACCTCAAGTGGAAGTAGTTCGGAGCACCACATATTTAGTTTTGCAAAAGGGAAATTCAGTAAAATCTGGAATTTGACATTGGCAACAATGAATATATGTTATCTTATTTGCAAGTGTTATTCTTTAAGTCTTAAGAATGTGGACCCAATCAGATGAAATTTCTTGCTGGGAGCTGATCCTACTTAGCTGTACCAGATAATTTTTACTTAGTGAGAGTTTTTACTACGTGTTTCAATAACCTCTGGTCATTATGGATCATGACACATTGTTGTTTGAGTTTGTTGATGCCCTGGTTCTTGGTGTGTGACTAAAATGATTTTTCTCACTGTATTTTATTAATTAATTTGATAACATGCAGGAAAAAAGACTCAAGGAACTTTTTGATAATATTCCTACCTTGGACGAGCTTCATGCTTTGAGTGGAGAGGGTTTTAAGGCTGATATCATTCTTGTGGATTCAGAGAAAGATAAAAAGTTATCCATGTTAAAGCAATTGATTGTGGCACTAGTTAAAGGATTAAACTCAAATCCGGCTGCCATAATTAAGAAGATAGCTGGATTAGTATGTATTTTGCCACATCTTATTGTGTCACCCTTTTATAGTGTATAAGTATATCTTAGCATATTATTGTTGTTTAATGTCATTATTGTAACTTGGAATTTATTTCTTTCCTTCTACAGAAACGTGCTTTACAATTTTGATGCATATTGTTTCAAATAATGCATATGATTATATTCCCAAACAATTTATAAAATAGAAATTTCCAACATCGAAATGGTATTAACTTTTCAAGAAACATATTTATTTTAAACTCATTTGGCTGGGCTGTGTTAACAATTTTTTTCTGATATCAGTAGTGACCGCTACAACTTTTTTTTGGAAGAAATAATTTCACCATATTTATTATTTACAAGGCTGTTGCTGGGCATTACAGGGATTAGATCAATTATGTGTGAAACTTTTCTTTTTTGACTGTTATTAAATTTATTTTTCTAAGCACAGTTAAAGATGTTTTATGCTAATTTTGACCTCTGTTTCTAAACAGGTTTCTGATTTTTATAAGCGTCCCAATGCGGAAAGTCCAGCAAAAGCTGCTCTAGATGAAACCTCTAACATGTTTGAGAATCGAGGAGTCCAGATGCTGGGACAAATAAAGCATGGTTCTTGCCGTCCTCGAGCTATCTTATTTAAAGTATTAGCTGATACTGTCGGTCTTGAAAGTAGGCTCATGGTGGTAAGATTCTGTTGGTGGGCTCAATTGCTCTTACTTACACTGTCTGCATTTGATTGCCAGTTTACTAATGTCAAATATACATGCAAATTTACAATGCATTTAGCAGAAGAATTAATGGTGGAGGCTCAATGTTTTATATTAGTTTTGCCACTCTGTTCTTGCCTTGTGGGATAAGGGATTGGTTTGTTTTTGTTATTCATTTCATTCTTCATTATATCTAATTTATAAAGATATATCTTGTACTACCATTTTCTTTATCAGGGCTTGCCAAATGATGGAGTTACTGAATGTCAAGACTCGTACAAGCATATGTCTCTGATAGTTGTATTAAATTCTGTGGAAATGCTGGTTGATCTTATGCGTTTTCCAGGCCAATTGTTACCACGATCAACCAAGGCAGTTTTTATGACTCACATTTCTGGTGCAGGAGAGAGTGATTCAGCTGAAAATGATTCTTGTGATTCACCATTAGAACCAAACAGCCCTTTGTTTGGGGTTTCAGAGAGGTTAGATCCTAACAGGCTTAAAAACTGTTATTATTGCTTAGGCTTGATTACATTTTTGTTCCCTTTAAATATGATTATGTTCCCCCTAATTTTAGTTACAACAGATCATGCTGTAGTTATTAAATTGCTGCAATAACGTTGCAACACTTTTCCCCTTATGTGTAGTACTATGGCATGTCATCTCCAGGTCAGCAGATTCAATAAATAAAAGAATATTGTCTTGAATTTAGAGATGAGTAAAATCAATGAGTGTATTTCTAAGCTGATGTATAATATATATATGAAAAGATGAGAAGACTAAAGAACAAGGAAAGGTACAGCCTGTGACACTTAATCCCTAAACTAGGTACACCCAAAAGTAGTATTATAAAACCTGTACAACAAAATAATAATTAACTATTTTAACACTTCCCCTCGAGTTGGAACATATAAATTGTCTGTACCAAGCTTGGAACATATAAACTAAACTGTTGGCCTACTCAAAGACTTAGCTAGAATGTTTGCAAGTTGATAATTAGAGCTGATAAATGCAGTACTAACAACCGATCTCTGTCTTTGGTTCTGTCATGAAATACTGGATTGGAGACGATATGAAGAGCTTCTTGATTATCATATTGCAACTTCATCCGCTTGACTTCACAAAATTTCAGCTCTTGCAGAAGTTGCAAGTTCACAAGTGGCCAAAGCCATAGATCTATATTCAACTTCTATTCTGGATTGGACAATAACATTTTGCTTCTTGCTCTTCAAAGACATGATATTCCCTTTAATGAAATACACAATATCTTGTGGTGGATCTTCTGTCAATGGGACAACCAATCCAATTTGTATCAGAATACCCTAAGTTTTAGTAATTCTCTTGTCCTTATACAACATCTTGTCTTGGAACCTTTTTGACATATATGAGAATGTGAGTCACATTATTCCATTGGTCAATGTGTGGATCTTGCAAGATTTCACTAACAACTCCAACTGCATAAGAAATATCAGGTATTGTAATAGTAATATAAGTGAGTTTTCCCACCACCCTGTTTATCTCTCTAAATCTGAAACAATTACACTTTGGTCCACCATTAGCTTCTGATTTTGGGTCCATGGGACTATTAATGGGTTTGCAATTTGGCTAGCCCTATCTCCTCCAGATTATCAAGAGCATAATTTCTTTGTGGAAGTACAATACCTTCCTTTGATTGAGCCACTTCAATACAAAGTATTTCAAGAAACAAAGTTCTTTGGTCTGAATATGAATGAATAAGTGTTCTTTCATTGAGAAATTCTAGTGTAATAATTATATCATCAACATCAAGCATTAGATAAACACACTTCCTAGGAGATTATTACGAAGTGGACTTTAAGCCTAACTCAACCCCATAAAACCGGCTCATGAGGTGAGGTTTGCACCCACTTATATACAATGAATTGTCCTCATCTCTAGTCGATGTGGGATCTCCAACATACCTCCCTCACGCCGAGAGTGACAGCTCGTGCGTGGGATAACATATTATGGGTGGTCCGATAACGGCTCGATAGTGGGTGGCCTGATAAGCCCAACAAACACTCGCTAGGATAGACTCGAAATGGCTCTGATACCATATTACGAAGTGGACTTTAAGTCTAACTCAACCCTATAAAACCGGTTCATGAGGTGAGGTTTGCACCCACTTATATACAATGAATTGTCCTTATCTCTAGTCGATGTGGGATCTCCAACATAGATGCATGATGATAGAAAATAAAATGATTTGCCTCACTCCATTTCAATAAAAAAATCTGCATAATATGACTACATTTACCAAACCAAGCTTGAGGTGATTGCTTTAGTCCATAAAGAGAGCGACATATTTTACAAACTAGACCATAATCCCATTGAGCAACATAGCTAGGAGGTTGCTTCATGTAAATTTCCTCTTTCAAATAATCATGAAGGAAGACATTTTTAATGTCAAGTTGGTGAAGTGGTTAATGGGGAATAATAACCATAGCAAGAAAGAGTTGAACTATGTTAATTTTGGCCACAAGAGAAAAAGTATCATAGTAGTAAAGACCATAAATTTATATAAAGAAGTGAACTTTAAGTCTAACTCAACCTCATAAAACCGGCTTATAAAGTGAGGTTTGCACCCACTTCTATACTATGAAATGTCTTAATCTCTAGTCGATGTGGGATCTCCAACACACCCCCCTCATGCACGAAGCTACCAACTTGTGTGTGGGACTACATATTATGGGTGGTCCGATAACGGCTCGATAGCAAGTGACCTGATAAGCCCAACAAACACTCACTAGGATAGGTTCAAAATGACTTTGATAGCATAATAAGAAGTGGACTTTAAGTTTAACTCAACCTCATAAAATCGGCTTATATAGTGAGGTTTGCACCCACTTATATATTATGAAATGTCCTAATCTCTAGTCGATGTGGGATCTCCAATAAAATATATCTTTTGTCCACCAACTTAGCTTTATGGATCAACTTCACCACTAGACCCAACTTTAACATCATAGACCATCTACAACCAACAATGTTATTTTCGGGGGAAAAGGAATAAGCTCCCACATGCAATTGTTTTCAAGAGCTTACATTTCATAATCATAGCTTGGCGCCATCTAGGATGTTTAAGTGCTTCACAAATAGTTTTAGGAACAAGAGTAGTAGACAAAGCAAAAATGAAGAAGTATGATAGAGACAAATGATGATAACTCAAAAAATTGTAAATAAGATAAGGGTTACAAGTAGACCAAGTACCTTTCTTAAAATCAATGGGCCAATTTGAAGAAGAAACAAAGGATAGAATATGGGAACCTATTGAATGGAAGAAAGAGTTTCCATGGAGGATGAGGAAATAAGTGTCCTTAAAAAGTCAACGTCAACACACATATAATATCTTTTGGTAATTGGATAATATCATTTGTATCCTTTTTCAAGACGAGAATATCCCACAAAAACACATTTAATAGCCTTTGTAGAAAGTTTGTCTAAACCTTGAGAGACATTATGAACAAAAAGTACAATCAAACACTCGAGGGGAGACATGACATAAAGGTTTATTTTGGAAAAATAATGGAGTGAGGAATTTAATTTTCAAGAGAGGAAGAAGATATTTTATTTATTAGAAAACGAGTGGTGAAGACTTCCCAATGATGTTTGTGAACATTTATATTTAACATTAGGGAGCCTACAATTTCAATGAGATGTTTATACTTCATCTCTTCCATGCCATTTTTGTTGTGATGTGTAGAAGATGTGGATTGTTGTAGAATACCTTGTGAGGATAAAAAGAAGGAAACTTAATAGAGAAATATTCTTTTAGCATTGTCACTTTGGAAGATTCTTAATTCTTTTTCCAAATTGGTTCTCAATCTCATTAAAGACATGAATATGGACAAAAGTTTGAATCTATCTTTCATTAAATAAACCAATGTACATCAAGATAATTTATCAATGAAGGTTACAAATTATCTAAAACCAAAAGATGTAGTAAGGTTTGGTCCCCAAATGTCTAAATGAATGATAGAGAAAATTGAGTTGCATCTTTTTTTAAGTATGCTTAGGAAATGATAACCTAACATCTTTTCCTAATTGACGCAATTCACATTCTAAAAATTGAAGTTCTTAAGACTAGGGAATATTATCTTCAATTTGGCCAAAACTTGGCATGCAAAAGTTTAGGGGTTGAGGTTGCAAAATAGGATTTAGGCAAACTCAATTTAAGGTAGTAAAGACTTCTTGATCATGTCCTTTCTAATCAGACAACTCGTACCAAGTTCTTGAATGACAAAGTAATTAGAATCAAAGGTTACAATTGGCATAGAGAGTTTGAGATAGAAGGACAATGTGGAATGTACAACACAAAGTTAATATTTAAAGGAAATAAAGGAACTTGAACAATTCCATGATATGCAACTTTGGATCTATTGGCTACAATAACAAGGCAAGGAATTTTCAGGGAAGAAATAAACTTGAATGAAGAACTATTATTAGAAATGATGGAAAAACGCTCTTCTTCTAGTAGTGATATTTGTATTTCCTCTTTGGATGGATGATGAAAGAGATTTGAAGAGCGGAAGCATTAAAGAAACTTAGGAGGAGTTTCCATGGATTGAAGTGGAGTTAGGAATTTGTGAGAGAGAGTGAGAGGTGAGGCAAATTCACTAGGAAAGAGTCTAGGCGAATCTTGAAGGAGACTAACCTAGGGAGAACTTAGGAACAAGTAGAATGACAAAAAATGGACAACATTTTATTACTAATTCCAAGTTGAAAAATTACAAGAGAGGTGCACTCCTATTTATAAGAGACATGTCCTAAAAAATCTCCAATGGCAAGGTGACAAGTAGCGTCACATGTTCCATGCTCATGATCCTCTCAAATGAGAAGTTGACAAATGTCACCTTTTAATTGGTGTGGATCCTATCCATTGAGGAAGAACCATGTGGACATTCATGCTTCTCATACCACACCTATTCTTCCCATGCCAAGTGGTGAGTCACTTTACCATACACACCCACTTTATTACTATACACACCCACCCTACTATACACATCCATTCTTCTATTAGCTCAAATACAAGGCTCAAAATTAAACCAAGGCCCAATACATGGCTCAAATAAAATGTCCTAATCTATTTTTTACAAATTATTTAAACTAAAGTTTGACCTAAAAAGATCTTTGACTTGGTCCTATTGAAGCCAGCCGAGTCTCAATCTTCTTGGAGTCCTTTGACCAAAGCTCTATTTTTCTTTCATGGTGTGGAGGTCTTCTTTGATACTTTGTATAGTCCGTTCTCCTAGAGTTGTTCTCTTTATTGGGTTTACCAAAGATATACAAAAGTCCAATTAGGCCCATTTATGCTAATAAGTCTCTGAACAAAGCTTTAGGTATTTATCCTCCTTATTCCGTGGATGTTGTGGCTGGACGGTTTCCATCAAGAAATGTGGTTAGAGGCACTTGAATCAAGTATGTTAGGACGTTGTCCTTACATACATTGAGAAATACATGTTGAAACGTGCTGAAGAAGATTGAATTGTACTTTTGAAATTTAAAGATTCAAGACTAAAATATTCTTAGTACACTTCATTAGAAAACTTGGAGTCTCCCTTTTCAGATTTAAACAAGTGGACTGCCTTGTCTGAGAAACCGTGCAAGCATAACAACTTTTTTGGGCACTGTGTGCATCAAGGATGTCCACTTCAGCTACCACGTCATTCTCGATTGCTATGACCTCCTCTTGCACAAGGTGCTACCATTGTTGAAGTTTCAATAACTTGAGTTGAATTTTCATCTTTCACCAAAGTAGACACTTGAAGAAGTCTAGTCACTAAATTGTGCATTGAAGGGATCTTATCACCAACCAGAATTTGATCACTTTCATGATCAAAATCTGAATTTGGACTTCTTAGAATCAAGGTTGCACAAAACTTATCAATTTTTTTTGTTGATATCCTCCAATGAGTTAGCTACAAGGAATCACTTTAGTTCTACTATTGCTGTCAAAATGTTTTGTTGTATGTCAAAATGTTTTGCTGTCATGGGCCTTCTTCCAAAATCATGTCTTGAAGGATCCTAGTGTATCTAAGACGTCTTGTTCAACTGACTACCATACAAAAACACATTGTTGGAAGTCAAACTTTTACTTCTTAGATTTATTTTCAATGGGAATAACACTACCTTCCTTCTCCAAATGGTCATGGTATCCTAGACAAGGAGCCACAACTCAGCATACTGTGACAAGTAATTTTCCAATTGAGTTTTGTAGTTTGTAATGGCAGGAGTACTAGAGAAAGGAAGGATGGGATTTGTGGTGTCCATTTCAAGTGTAGAGACTCATTGGTATAGGGAGGATCGAGAAGAAGATAAAAAAACCAATACTTATAAGTGTTTAGGGTTTATATACTCTGATAGATATCATTGAATTTAGGCATGAGTAAAATTGGTGAGTGTATTTCTCAAATAATTTGTTTTGTTATATATATGAAAAGATGAGAAGAGTACAAAACAAGGAATAACTAGAGCTTACTAATCTTAATCCCGAGACTAGATACACCCAAAAAGCAGCTTTATAAAAGTTGTACAACAAAATAATAATTAACCATTTTAACAGTCTTTAAGTTTTATACCATGTTGGAAAAGGGAGAACTATCAAATAGGATGACTTGTTGCAATTTGAAAGTGCCATACAGCTGTCAACTTTTATTTTTTCCTTTTGATCATGCATTTGCCAAAATTGTCAAGTTGATCTTGCACTGAACATTTGCTCAAATACAACTTCCCGATATTGTCAATAATAAATGAGTTGATATTATAGGTACAAAACCTCTGGAGCTTCATCTTTAATGTTTTTTATATTTTCTTCCAGTTACAAGAGTTGCCAATTGATTGGTATTTCTTTGTCCCCTCTTTCAGTGTTGAGAAGGAGGAAAGCCTCCAATTCCATAGAAAATTTGAACCATCTTCAAATGCATTGGGCCTTTCCTTGAGAAATGTGATGTTGAAATCAAATAACAGTTTGAGGTAATACTTTCCATTCCCTATCAACTGTTTTTCATGGTGGCTTTTTCCCATTGTTTTCATTTAGGGTGCAGATGGTCCACTTTTTCCTTGCTTTAAGTTTTGTTATATTTTAGCTTTTTGGTGTATACCTAGGGAATTTATTTTAGTCGAATCTGTAATAATGCACGATACTATGTACCAACTGTTTCTTGTTTGAACTGTTTTGTCAATTATCTCAGCTTGTCTTATAGTGAACCCAACATTGGCACTACATTAGGTCGGCGTAGTCGGAGAAAGATCATTGCTGAACAGAGGACAGCTAGTTCAAGGTTATTCACTATTCATTTTTTTTTCCAAAGTGATATGTGGGTATACATAAGTTTGGTTTAGGTTCAAAACACATGATCTATATTATTAATGATATTTGTTTGTTACTTTGTTGATCTGGGTGCTTAGAAACTTTTTCTGTTTAAGTTGATAAAGCCTTTAACTTCTCTTTGATGGCATTACAAGTGTTTTTTTTACTCTGGTTTGTCCCTCTTCTCTTGGTCTGTCAGTATGAGAAGGTTTAGAGTCTTAATGGCTAGAGCTTGAAGTGTGATACTATACTACAAGGTATAGCCGTTGATATTGTTCTCAAGATAAAAAAGGAGTGCCGTATGAACTTATCCTGAACCCTATCTGATAGGATAGACTGATCACTCTTTCCAAATATGGAATATTATATATATTTTCACAGAAGTAATGGTCATGATCTGTGTGAAGTTCATGATTTCTCTATCATAGTTTTCATCTTTACATTTATTTTGGAATTGACATTGGTTGCATTTTTTCACTACACAATGATTCTTGGAAGCAGCATAGGTAAATTTACTTGACATATTTAATTACAGATTACACATACCACTCTTTGGCTGGTTTCAGACTGAAAAATTCAGTAGAAGTGTATCACAGTGGATAGAGAAAAGAATCATATAAGGAGAAATTGGTGATGATAAAGTGCACATGGTTTTTTGTGATGAATACGTTTTATTGTCATTGTTTTTTTTTAAACTCATCTTAGACATCATCACTTGACATCTCAGCTAGACTAACACCTCAAAATCCACTAATCATCTGCCATCACATGAAACATAACATAAAAGAGAAAAGAAAAAAATGCAAAACATTGTTAGTGTTGGCACTTTAGATGTAGTGGCTTACTACTCTTCTAGAAATTTCATGGCTTATGAAGATCGATGTGGTTTCTATAGTCTTCATCGAGTATTTTGGACTTATAAAAGTTATGCATTTATGACTTAAGGAATTGATGGTTTAGGCGTGGCACAAGATGGTGGCTTTAACTATATGCATGCACTAGAACTGCATGATGATGATTGGAGCAAACATACTCGTCAAAATTGCAGTGATGACACTGAGAATGAAATTTCACTTTGTTGGTTGTTTTGTGGTGCAAAGTGTTTAAAAATAAGGCCATGATGAAGACCCGAGTTCTGTGGAAACCAATTTTATTTTTAAATTTGAATCAATAATAGGAGAATATGTTAATTTTGTCATGGAGCATGGATTTGCTTTTCTTGCATATCATTTTGTTTTTTGTCTTTTATATTAGGATGCTCTTGTAATATGCGGACTCCTTTTGGTCTTGTATAACTTGTTGGAATTAGGGTTATTGTACTATCATCCATGGTTATCAAACTCGCGAGTCAACTCGTTGACTTGTTCGAGTTTACGTGTCCACTTGGCCTTACCGAGTTAATTCGGTAGTAGACTCATGTTTTGGGTAAACTCGGCGCAGACTCGGTGAAATCGGATTGGACTCGCGACTCTAGTCCGAGTTGGCGAGTCCAACTGGGTTTTTTCTTAACCCCAAAACGGTGTCGTTCTGAATGGGGAAATTAGGGTTTCGTGTTTCATTTTCATTTGCGTTTGTGTCTTTTGTGGACTGCGTCTTCTTCTATGGAGTGCGACGGTCGATTGAACAGAGCGTTCGCTGGTTGCAGGTGGTTGCGGTGTTCGCAGTGGTTGTGGGTTGCAGGTGGATCGTGTGGTGGTTGCGGTGGTCGCAGGTTGTAGGTTAAAAGTAGACTCTTACAAGTCTACGAGTCGATCCTACGAGTCGAGTCTATGGAGCTTCCACGAGTCTACGTAGACTCGCGAGTTTGAAACCTTGCTATCATCCAATGTTCAAATATCTGAACTTTGATGCAGATGCTTCTATCTTTCTCTATAATTATTTTTTAGTTCCTGCATTCTTTCTATTGATGCATCGACATCGAAATTTTTGTGAATTTATCAGTAACTAATCTTACGTCAGATACACCCTTACTTGCTATTTTAGAGGAGATTTTTTATTACAAATTTTTTATTAGGACTTATGACATGCCTAGTTTGCCTTTCGTTTTGCATTTTGTGGCATGTTGAATGTTGTCATTTTGCATTTAGTGACAAGGTTATCCAAACATTCTCCAAATTCTATATACTAATTTTAATGACTTCTTCTCCGCCTACCTTGTGTTTGAAATATTTCTGGTTTTGCAGTCCAGAACATCCCTCAATTCGAGCACGTGGACGGTCCATGCTTAGTGGTGATAGGAGTGGTGATAGGACAGCATTTAGAGATTTTACTGATGATCAAGCTACATCAAGGTTGTCATCTTTTTTATCCCTAATATCTGCTTTATACTGTTTAGTTATATGGCCCCACTTTTTTTTGCAAGTATACTGTGCCTTTTGTTTTACTAACTTAATTTATTTATTTGTTTAGGGTTCTCCTTACATTCTGAATAAAGACTGGCTGATAACTTTTGTTTACCCAAGATTATCATGTTTTTCACTTTATTATTATTATTATGAACAATTAATCAGTATTTTTACATGATTGATGGAAGAGATTTAATATGTATGTGTGTTGTGCAAAACTTTCAATGAGTATGCGTTTTTAATCTTTAATATCTTCACATTCTGTCTGTCAGTTCACTTTGAAATGTTGCTAAAACCTAAATAAGAAAAAAAGGTAATCACCAATCATCATCAGTCTAGATGCTGGATTGGACTAGGGACTGCAGAAATGATCTACCTTTCTGCTCATAATTTGTTGTGGTTTGTTGCTTTTGAAGTACTGTTTTCTTACATACCCATCATGAAAGCATATCTTACCTCTCTACTTTTGGATTTTGTTGAATTGAATGGGATTAAGTAGGATGAGATTGTGTGGGCCAGCATTTACTTTGCTCAACCCAGGCAATAATTATATATGGAATGATGCAGAATGTTGTTTTTTTGTCCTTATTTTTTTTAATCTCGTGATTTCTTCTTATAGATATGGTTTGTAAGAGAAGTTTGTCCATTTCTCAGATCTAGCTATAGGTCAGATGGCGCATCCTCGTCAGAAGCCCGTAGGATAAGAAGAAGAAGCATCAGCATTACACCTGAGATTGGAGATGATATCGTAAGGTTGATTGTTGTTCTAAGATGCTTCTGGGTTTATACTCGCTTCATTGTGAAGTATGTTTTGCTTGACATATTGTATAATCTGTTTGAAATGTTTGACTGAACAGCTGAATTTCCATTTCTAGTATGTTTTCTTCTTTGTGATTCATTCCTTTTTTGGACATATGCATACGCACATGTATTCTTGGATTTGTTAAAGATGATAACTTCCCTGGATCATTCTCTTCACGTAACATATTTGTGTCTAGTTGATACACTCTTTTTTATCTTAAATTTTTTAGTCAAAGGGTTTCCTTTCATGTTACCTTCTGCATTTGTTTTTTCAAGTGTAGAGAGTTTGATTTTTGTTTTTCTCTTTAGTTATTGTGGCTTTTCTGTTGTGCCAACAGACCATTAGTAGAAAGTAGAAAATGGTGTTGCCATGGCAACCAAACTGATCGAGTAAAGGGTCTTATTTTTTCTATTTAAATCTCATGAAGGATTACATATGCCCAGTGCAGAGCTGGTAATTTGTATTTATTGAGGTTCATAAAACTAGGTCCAGTTGGGGAAAACATAACATATTTTGGCATTTGAAGCTGGAAGTGATTTATTTGTGGAGCAAAAATAACATCTTTTGCTACTGGATGTTATTCTTTTTTGATTTGTGGCTTTTTTAGGTCGTCTTTCTGTACTTGATATTATTCAATTTGAGGTAAATAAAGTGTGATTTATCTTGAAAAGGATTTAGCTATATGAGAGAAAAGATCTTTATAGAATTGAATAATTTGAAACAGTACATTAACATCTACATAGAGAAATTTATCCCTAAAGTAATGATTACAAAAGATCTCTATACTTGTAATGATTACAATTTCTTCTTGTAACTCAACAAAGTATTTTCTCCTAACTCAACACTCCCCCCTCAAGTTGGTGAATGAATATAATCATTATCAGCGTCCATGTGAAATTGTGGAATTGTTCTGTGGGAAGACCTTTGTAAGAAGATCAGTTAAATGAAGCCCTAATGGGATGTAAGAAGCGGTGATAAGGCCACTATCTAGTTTTTCTTTGATGAAGTGCTAATCTGTCTCTACGTGTTTGGTCCTACCATGTAGAACTAGATTGTTAGAATGCTAAGAGTTGATTTATTATTACAATAGAGTCATAGCCCTTCACATTTCACTTTAAGATCTTTCAAAATAATTCTCAACCATAACAATTCACACACCTATGTGCCATGGCTCGGAATTTGACCTCTACACTAGACTTTGCAATAACATTTTGTTTTTTACTTCTCCAAATAACCACGTTTCCACCTAAGAACATGCAATATCTTGAGGTGAACCTCCTATCTGTAACAGACTCTGCATAATTTTCACATCAATATACAACCTTTATATTTAATTTTTCATTCTTTTTGAACAACAATCCTCGTCCTGGTCTTGTCTTTGAATATTGAAGGATTTTGCTCATAGCCTGAAAATGCCACTCCCTTGTATTGTGCATGAATTGACTGCTATTCTCACAACATAAGCTATGTCAAGTCTAGTTTGGGCTAAGTAAATGAGCTTCCCCACAAGTCTGTGATTGGCCTGTATTCACAGTGGGACTACCTTCATCACTCCCAATTATGTGGTTCTGTTCTATGGGAACTCCAATGTTTTTGCACTTAATCTTAACCTGTGTTACCTTGAGAAGATCAAGAACATACTTTATTTGGGAGATTAAGATGCCTTTCTTCGAGTAAGTAACTTCTATCCAATGAAGTAATTTTCCTAGATCTTTTATCTTTAACTGAGCAACGAGCTTTTCTTTCAAGTTTTGTTTCTCATGTTCATCATCCCCTACAACAATCATATCATCCATCATATTATCAAGACGGGACTATTGTATCAAAGACACAAAGGATGACTCAAGAGACTACTAAAAAAAACTTAGCTTCTATAGAACCCTCCCCTTGAACCTGAGGCCACATATAAAAAGGTTCAGTTAATTGAAGAATGACATTCACATGGGTAAAATATTTCAACTTGAAGGATGGTAAGAGTGTTATCCTTTTTTTATCAGAGGTATAGCTAATGAACATACATTTAACGACTTTAGGATCTAACTTCCCACAAAATTGATTGTGTGTGGTTTCTAAAGCACACATGTGGTGGTCAAAAGTTTGAAATACAAATGGAGGGAAAATTCAAATTTCAAAAAATAAAATCAAAGAATATCTTGAATTGGCTGGATTTGGAGGCTGTGTATGCCTCTTGTGCATATGCTTGTCTTGCTTTTATTGACTCCTTGGTTAGCCGAAGTTCACTCTTGAGAATGGGCTCCAATTGGGCTTCAATTTCCTTGCACAAAGACTTGTTTTCTTCTTTTTTTGCTCCTTTTTCTCTTGAGTCTTAGCTAAGAATTTATGAAGCTATTTTGGGCTTGAAAATGCCCATATAAACCTAGTTACTAATTAAACTTCAACATGAATAAAACCCTACAAATTATTAGTTCAAGAAATACAAAATAAGGAAGAAAGAGAAATATTTTGTTGAGCAAGAACCATTTGTCTTGACATGCTTCTTGTAACTCTCTAGTATTATGTGTTCTTGCTCATTTTCTTCTTTATCATTCATGCACTCATTACAACCTCTACAGAATAAGATTTAGGAAAAAACATTTGAGAGAGAAGGGCTTGTTTTTTCTTTCAGCAAGCAATGTGATTTTGTTGTGATGAATCCATACATATGAATTCATGAACAATACCATTGTCAGAATACACATTTAAGTGACTTCCCAAATTGTGTTTTTTTTTATAAAACTCATGTTAGGACATCATTATGAATTGACATCTCAGCTAGACTGACACATCAATGTCTACTAATCATTTGCCATAACCTGAAACACAACATAAAAGAGAAAGGAAAAGAATACAAAACATGGGGGGACCAAACCAAAGCCCATGAAAGAAAAAGGAACACAACCTAAATATGGAATAAAGGAAATTGGTATTTGTTATGGAAAAAAATCCAAACTAAGACAACGAGGTATAACAAAGTACCAAAACATGTCTAACTTATTATCAACACCCAAATTAGCCAATTTATCAACAAAATTATTTCCTTCCCTAAAAATGAGAAACTTTGAAATCCAAGCGAACACATAGTTGCATACATCTTCTCCACCTTCCTCTAAGAGTCCGAGGAACCACTTACGCATAAGAAAAAACTTGACAGAGCAAAGTAGAATCACTCTCCAACCAAAGCTTTGTGAACCAGTCCTCTGAGCATGTTCAATGGAAAAAATAGCCCACATGACCTTAGCATACAAGACATTCTGATTCCCCAAAAAAGTAGAAAAACCACTAATATATTCCCCACGACTACCTCTGAAGATACCCGCACAAGCCGTGGGGCTTGGAGAGCCTCGGGCAGCACCGTCAATGTTCACTTTAGTCTAGCCTACAACAAGGGAGCCCTAATACACTTGTACAAGAACAGAGACATAACCAAGTTTGGTGCTAATCCAAAAAATTTCAAGATAGAGAAATCATCCATCTAATTAGACATATTACCCGAAATCCGAATGCAGTCCTTAACCATGTGAATCGCAGAGACCATACTAATGCACTCTTGAAATCTAGTATGATTCCTCATCCTCCATATCATCCAAAGAGAGAAGGTTGCCTAATGTGCTTAATAATAGGGCTATTGAGAGACTTAAGAAAAGTAATAAAACCAGAACATGAAAAATTATTAAGAGTAGGAAAGATATTCTGAAGCCAGGACCAAATAAAATAAACAGAAGGACAACTAAAAAACAGATGGTCAATACTCTCCTCTTGCTCCCTGCACAGAGAGCACATAGAACATAAAACAACACCTCTTTTTTGAACTTCATTATCAGTTGGAAGCCTCTTATGAATGACTTTCCAAAGCACTAAAGATTTAGTAGGAGGAATGAAACTAGACCAAATTAACATCCCCCAATCACAAGTAGAAGGAGAAGAGAAAAAATTCCTGGTAGCTTTCTGATTAAGAACCCCACTGTCCTCCATCCTCCAATTAGGAACATCAGGCAAATCGGAGAGCATCAAATGATTAATAGAATGAATACAGGATGTCTAAAATTATCTGAAGAAAGATACCAACCAGAGTCGTTCCAACCATCAACAATAGTAGAGGTAAGACTACCTCTTTCAAGATAAGGCACCCTAGTAATAAAGGAAATGCATTTAGAAGAACACCATAAATCATTCTAGAAATTAATTTGATCACCCCTCCCAACAGTCCATGAATTAATTATTTTTCTTAATTTATTCTTTCCTCCCCCTCCTGCCTGTTTTACGGGGATTCAAAACCCTCTGTGCCATGTATATTTCGGCATTCTTTATAGATATTGTGTGTAACATATAAAAGCATTAAATCTGATTTTCTTGATCAATTAATCTTCGCTTTAATTCTGACTTCAAAGTTGATTAATTTGATTTATTGTTACGATTGGAGACTTGAATGCTATGTCTGGTTCCTGCTTTAAGCTAAATAACTAACTCAAATAATGCATGATTGTGATATGTACCTGTGTTGAGTACAACCAATGATCCTTCTTTCCCAATATCCAAACTTCATAGTTATTTGTTATTTTATTTGTTTAATGTTTTGTATGCGTGTTAGTAAGAAAGTTGTTTGAAATACTGTGATAACCCAGGATCGATTCAATGTAGGGCTGTGCGGGCTATGAATGAAACTCTGAAGCAAAATCGTCTCTTGAGAGAACGAGGGGATGATAACTCTCCGAACAATAATAGTAGTGATGCAAACCTTCAGAAAAATGTATGTTTGCATTATTTTGATAACAGTGGAATATGCTATCATTTAAACCTTATGTTCTGTCTCTCTGCCTGCGGATCATTCAACATCTCATAAAAAAACTCTTTACATCATGCTTCTATATTACCTATATCTTTACTCCACTGTTTTCATAGTCATGATAATCCCATCATTTTGTTGACTGATTTCCATATCTCATGTGATTTGGTTTCTCAAATCATGTTATGTTATTCATATCACTTTAGTGTTGTCTTGGCTGGAAAAAATCTCATCTTAAGAAATTATCTTCTGTGCTAATATTTCTATTTTTGGTTCTGCCATATCATCTTTGTTTCTTCTAATATTTGTGTCTCAATTTTGATTTCTCGATTCTGGTTCATAGCCAGCAGTATTTTACTTTCAAGGCCATTTGTTAGGCAAGATTATGTGAACTATCCCAAACTGGGGCATTGTTGCAGTAAAACGGATTATGTAGTATGTGTAAGACATGAAAATTTACCAGACATTTATGCTATAATAAAATCAATAAGGTCTTGATGTGGGAAGAAAAGGGGTCAAGCATGATCTTTAGAATGAGGCTTAAGGGTCAAAACCGAGCCTGTATGGGTGGTTTGAACAGTACATGTCGCTGCCAGATAAATTTGGGTCTGAATTCTGAGCTGACTGGTTCTAAGGGCAAATTGAATGTAGTTGTGGACCTGTTTATTATTGATATCTACCAAGAAAATTAGGATCTGGTAGAAATGGAATAGAAAAAATAAGTAAAAAAAACAGTAAGAATTTAGATCCTAAAGTTTGATTATATCACACAGCAGAAGAGCAGTTATGCTATCATAATTAATATTTCCTTTTATGAAAAAAATGCATTTCAAATTTACACTATTTAAATGGACCTGTAATTTATTCCACAAGATTTATGATTGTCCTTTTTCTGTAAGAATTGAATCTCTGTATGTACTTCCAAAAAATCTATAAAGGGAAGAGATTAAAACAACTCAATACACCTAAATAACAAACAAAATACATACACAACACTTGACCAGGAAATAGAACCACCACAAAACTGAACAATGACTGAATATAAAGTGAAATCAAAATATGTTTTCTTTGTGCTAGGGAGTTCATCAGGTTTGTGATGCGGTTTCCAACCCCGCATGTTAAAAATTTATGGTTGTATGGAAGTTAGTGTCTGCTTATTCAGTTAAATTTAACATATTCCTTGCTCTACATGTGATTCTTATTCTGCGGACAGGTGTCAAATTTCCATCATGATGCTCTATATTCTTGTCAGCATGACCAAGGAAATTCACAGAAGGCAATGTCGTTACCATCTTCACCACATGATTATAGAGGTCATGCTTCGGAGAGAAGTGGACCGTCGAGATACGGAGTGAATGATGAAATGGAGTCAACTTGGAATAAAGTACTGGAATCTCCAATGTTCAATAATAAACCTTTGTTACCGTATGAAAAATGGAATATTGACTTCTCTGAATTGACTGTTGGAACTCGAGTAGGGATTGGTAAGTGTTACTTCTCAGTTAAAATCACATGATTTGTGATCTGCCCTCTTAATGGTTTGAAATAATTCATATGGGCAAGTTAAGAGTCTTGATTTAATTGCAAAGATGGCTTTTAGTCAATTTGTCGGGCTAAATCACAGACCAACTTTTTATGGGTTGGGTTGTGACAGATTTAATCAGACCTGTATGTATGTTTTTGTGTTGGATTTGTGAAAGATCTGATCCGAATCTCTTACAGCCAATGGGAAAAAAGTTGGTGCCTCAGACCCCTAAAAAAACTGCAGTACTAAATATTCTTCTCACGCATAAATCAATTTTTTTTATCAGCTCCCACATAAATCAATGGATCACTTTTCCTTTTCTTCATTTATTAAATTTCATTTTCATCAATTTCAAAGATTGGGTTTTGTTTTGTCTTAGAAATGGGATTAGAAACAGATTCTTGGGAATAGGATTCCGGGGTAATTTTATTAAATATGTATGGTTATTATTCAATTTTCCTAGGAATTATATGTATACAGTCAGTTACCATGGGAAAGATTAGCAACCTTATCGTCATTAGCACAGAAAGTCTTATTCCATTCTGACTTGTGAAGATGGGAAGTTTTGTTCTCACTTATTCACAAATTAACATTTTCAAGAATATTTTATACAAAGGAACTATTTTTATTCTATTTACTACGTATGGGAAACTTTAATTCCCATGTCACTTAGGAATTTTTTAATATTCCTGAAACCAAATGTCACCTTAAAGGTTAGATTGTATTGTAAAAGGAAAAAGTAAAGAAAAAGAAAATGAAGTGCTGTTAGGTTTCAGTGAAAGTAGTAGTGTGGCCGATCTAAACAAGTTTCTCTGCTTAAGCTGATTTTGTTTTGGCTTCTGCTATTTCGGGATAATGCAACTTTGGTGTTTCTTTTCCTTTTATTTTATATGTTCGGTGTGTTATTTATTTCTTGAGAATTACTAGAAGCGATTGAATTCTATTTCTGCTGTCGATTTTCTCCTTGCTTCTTTGTGAGTGGCAAGTTAATAAAAGTAGTGTAATATTGGATGATAGTTGAGATATTTGATTGTCTTGGGCCACACAACCTTAGCTTGAAACATTTGATTTGAAGTTTGAGTTGGTACTAGAGGGGAATAATATCTTATATTGATTTGCTTTATTAGAAAGGAGTTTATTTATTTACTTGGAGCGGATTCATGTTATGCAATTTTGAGTGGAAGTGTGCTATTCAACTTTTGAAAAATAAAATTGTCTGTTTGACATGTTTATGGTTACTGGTAAATTACTATTTCGAGGGAATTCTTGACCAAAGAAGTAGTTGCTTGAGCATTGATGTATTGTTCTTTTTCAGGTTTCTTTGGAGAGGTTTTCCGTGGCATATGGAATGGCACAGATGTTGCAATCAAGGTTTTTCTAGAGCAAGATTTAACTGCTGAAAATATGGAAGATTTTTGTAATGAGATATCTATTCTGAGGTATCTTGCCATTTATATACTGTTTTTCAGCATTTCTGTTTTATATATATATATACATTTTTCTGACTCTCTTTTCTCACTGAATTGGCATTTGTTTCCCTCCAGCCGACTCCGACATCCTAATGGTATTCTCTAACATCCTTACTATTTACTGTTCTATAGTTGTGACTTTTTACGTTGTCCTAAAACATTTTGTTTTCTTTATATGGTAATAAGGGAAGAAAATCTGAACTGTTATCTTTTATTGTTTCAATTCAACTGATATTTATAATTATTTTAATAAATATTCCTTACTCAAAGAATGAAATAATATTGTGCATACTTGGTTATAAGAAATCTCATGTAGCTTTTTTCCTTTGAAATCAGCTGTTATTTATTTAGTGATGAAATTATATGCAGTTATCTTGTTTCTCGGTGCATGCACAAAGCCTCCACGCTTGTCAATGATTACAGAATATATGGAATTGGGATCGTTGTATTACTTGATACATTTAAGTGGTCAAAAGAAAAAGCTTAATTGGCGGAGAAGACTAAGGATGTTACGTGACATATGCAAGTAAGTTTATGGTTATTCTGTTCAAACTTACAGAATCGTATCCGTTTCATTGGCATTTAATGTTATAAACAGGTGTTGCAAATTAATTACTACATTGTTGTCTTTCAATAAATCATAAAATTTCCCTGCCAATTTACTTTCACTGGAGAAATAGCTGCATTTTTTTGTTAATTGCGGAACATAATTTTTTTGTGTGGATTTGTCATTATTTAATTATGAATTATTATTATATTTAATTTTATAACTTAATACGTCTAAAAATATACTTTTCTTGCCACCTGTTTGATAATGATTTAAAATATGAATTATGAATACCAAGTACCTTGGTTGAATATCCTGTTCAGTATTAAGTTTTATGTACCCCATTTCTGGAAAGATTACATTTGGTCTATCAATATGGATGAGAATAACTTGCTTGTGTGTAGGGGTTTGATGTGCATACATCGAATGAAGATTGTTCACCGTGATCTGAAAAGCGCAAATTGTCTGGTGAATAAGCATTGGACTGTGAAAATATGTGATTTTGGGCTTTCAAGATTAATGACAGAGTCTCCCATGAGAGATTCTTCCTCGGCTGGAACTCCAGAATGGATGGCTCCTGAGCTCATTCGAAACGAACCATTCACAGAAAAATGTGATATCTTTAGCCTTGGGGTGATAATGTGGGAACTCTGCACCTTGAGCAGACCATGGGAAGGAGTACCACCTGAGAGGGTATAATATTCAACACATTATCTGTTCATGTTGCGTCATAGTTTCTATTTTTCTGTCATGTGCTTCATTAAAAAAAATCATTTTTCTCTGCTGACTAGGTGGTTTATTCCGTTGCAAATGAGGCTTCCAGATTGGAAATACCAGAAGGCCCTCTAGGAAGGCTGATTTCAGGTCCCTGCAACTTTCCTTTGTTCATGTTTATGGCAGAATTCTGAATCGGCTGCTTTAACTAATTACTACGGTTTTTTTTGTCTGCAGAATGTTGGGCAGAATCTCTTGAGAGGCCAAGTTGTGAGGAGATTCTTTCTCGTTTGATGGACATCGAGTACTCCTTGTGCTGAAGCAATATCTTTTGTACATAGAAAACTTTGGGTAGAGTTTTTACGTTGTATTATCGGCTGATGTTGTGGACTATTTGTGAATTTTGTTCGTTTTCGCAGAACATGCGAAATATGAATCCATATTTTAATGTGCTGCAACTCCATCTCCTTCTGGGCCAATGAGAAAGACGAGATCAATCTATCTCGTATTTTATGTGCAATGAAATTAAAAACAGTGTCTCATGGAGAATAGTTATTCCCGATCCAAATTGGATATTAATCTTGCAGTTTTATGAACTATATTTAAATATTATGATAAAGTTGGTTCCATGTAAATATCATAATAAAAATTATATTATACTTTTAAATTATATTTTTTTGTCTATTTTTTATGATTTTTAATCTTAAATTAATAGAGTATTACTGTTTTTATTCTTTAGGGTAATTATTTAATATTTATATTTTTCTGATTAGTTTTTTTTGTTCAAAAGTATATAAAAATGATTTTTAATAAATATGGTTAAATGAAGACACCTGGTAAAATTAGATACGTATTAAAAAACAGAAAAAGAACATTGTAATGACCAAAATTTGGTTGACAAGATAAGTTAAGAAATCAACTTTTAATAATTGGTTTAGATTTGAATTGAAAATAAAAACTTATAATTAAGCAGTTTTTAGTTAAGTTGATTTGAATCCTCAAATTATTGAGTCAATAACCCATAACTCCTATAGTTATGGTATTGAAGTTTCTTGAGTATCAATTTGGTTATGGTTTTGTTGCCTATTGAATTATGCATGATCTTCTCTCGTTGCTGTGGCCGTAGGTAATAATTCACTCAATTCAGTTGTACGTCCTTGTATATATTTGGTGTTTTGAAAAAAAGTTGATGAGATGCTCAGTCAGTGTTTTTTATTCTAGTGTCCCTAAAACAGAACTAACTACTGCAAATTACACATGGGACAGGGTTTACCATATCATACCAAGCAGCAAAAGCCAAACTGAATTTTTGCAACTAACTTTTCTAAAAGATTACTTTCAATTCAAGTACAAGTTAATTCTAGTTTACGCCAAACAAAAATCATTTTTTTTTATATTTTCTTATTTATAAGTGTTTATGAATTACTTCATCCAAGCAAACTTTAAATATATTTGGATTGAGGACTTAGTCAAGTTTTTAACTCAAGAATCATTTCTCATCTTTTACTCCTTATTTTTTTAAAATCCAATTGTTTTGTAACTAATTTTAATCATTACATTAAAAATAATAATAGTAATAAGTATGAGAAGTAATTGTCGTAAATTATTCTTAGAATATTAGAATGAGTATATCTTCTTATTTCAATCGCTAAGTTCTAGATCATTAATAAATTACATATTTAATTTCAAAAATTAGTATTTGAAGAGAAAAATACATTGCATGGGACTTATGTTTTGTTTGGATTTGAAGATGTGTTTGAGGAAAAGGAAAATGATGAATAAGAATAGAAAGATAGTAAAAGGTAAGATTGTTTATATTAAAGAGAAAAAATGAAAAATGAAGGAAGATGAAGAAATTTTTTATAAAAGTTTGTAACTGATTTGATAGATGTAATAGATGTAAATGATAAATTTATTTATTTTAATGGATAAAATTTTAAGATTACAATTTTGCCTTCATAATTAAAATTAATTTTAAATAAATATGATGTAATGGAACTAGTGTGTAATTAAAATATTATTCGCACTACAATCTATGAACTCACTTGAAAAAAATACATTATGGATACATACAAAATTATTGATTGAATTTTAATAAAATTAAATAAAATTAGAATATAAATAATTATAAAAAAATTAACTAAAATTGTAAATTTCGTAAAACTTAATAAAATAAATCAAAATAAATTTATAAATTCATCATATAATTATTATTAAACATAGAACTATATAGAATGCAATATGATAAAAAAATAAGAGTTAAATTACATTTAGTTAAACATTATTCTCATACGATTCGTTAACTCAACTAAAAAAACTGCAAATTATCTAACACTATCACTATATATAAAAATGTAAACAATAATTATTAAAAAATTTAAAATTAAACTAGTATTATTATTGTTATTATTATTATTTTATAATTTTATTATTATTAGTTTTATTATTATTTTATAATTTCATTATTATATTTGTTATTATCGGTTTTATTATTATTTTATAAATTTACTTTTTTTTTATTATTATTATTATTATATAAATTATTTTAATTATTATCGTTTTAAAAATTTATTTTATTTATTATTTTATAAATTATTTTAATTATTATCGTTTTAAAAATTTATTTTATTTATTATTTTATAAATTTATTTAATTATTATCATTTTAAAATTTATATGGAGAAAAACAACAACTATTAAGTAGAAGAAGAAACATTCACCATCTTACACTATCATTATGAAAGTCAACACTTATACCAACGAAAAAACTTTGAAATTACCACCTACAATAAATAATACAAAAAAATCATGCAACGAAACAACACATAAAATCAATTATTTACCAGATAATCGATTAACCTCATAAGAAAAAAAATCCACAATCAATTCTTCATTGTTTCATAATCGATTATTCTTTGTTCCATAATCGATTATCAATAAAAAGAAAACTCTATAACTGATTATACCTTCCTCTCATATGTAACTCTCACATAAAGTCAAATTTTATATTTTTACACGAGTGAGTAATGGTCTCATATTTTAACTTTCACCATTTTACTCCCTTTCATCTCAAAGTAGTCGCAATTTCATCTTCGTTTACTTGAAACAAGCACATCATTAGACTCACACCACTCTCTATCAAAAATAGGTTTCGTTGCACTGGATTATTAGAATGACCATATATTAAAAGTTCTAATCTATCTTGCTAAAGAGTGGGTGTGAACTCACTACACTAAATTTAAAAAAATTATATATATATATATATATATATATATATATATTCAAATCACTCTCAATCCTATAAATATTTTTAGGTTTTAATTAGTTAATATTTGTATCTAATAGATCAATTAAGAGAAATGTTACTTTTACTTATTAAATTATTGGATTATAATTAATAATTAAAATTTAATTTGTAAATATTTATTATTTAAGCTATAATTACATTCATATTTTTATTATCCAAATAATACAGTCAAAAATTGTAATTTTTTAAATGTAAACCTTTAATCAATTTTAATGCTTTAGACGTATAATGTAGAAATAGAAAATGTAAATGAATTTGATAGTGTTTTTTTTTATTTAACAAGAGGATAGGTTAAACTGGTGAAAGTGAACTGGCTAATTAAATATATCAATTTATCTTGTAAAATTGATGATGAGCCTTCCTGGTAAATGTATGTTTGGATTCAGTAATTTGAGTGGAAAGGGAGGCAGAAAAAGAGAAGGAGGAGGAGGGGAAGGGAGATAAGTTCCCTCGTTCTGATGTAAGGAAAAAGAGACAATATACATTGTATTTGGGCAATTACCCTTTTGTTCCTGTAATAGACATGAAGAGACAATTCTCTGAACAAACAATGTTTTTATGTGTGATTCTATTATATTATAATTAAACACATTATTGATTATGATAATGATAATTTATTATAAGTTCTCCCAGTCTCTTGTAAGGAAAAAAAAGACAAATTACATTGTATTTAGACGATTACCCTTTTGTTCCTGGAATAGCATGAAGATGCAATTTACACTATGATCGGAGAATGTCCTTATGTGTAGTTCTATTGTACTATGATTAAAGGCATAATCGATTATGCCTCAACAAATTATTAATTAATTATGATAATGATAATTGATTATGGGAGTAGCATTATCAATTATGTATCGAGACACAAGTTTATTATACACGGTCATAATCAATTATGACTCCCTAAAATAAATATAGATTTCATTTCTCTTTATTTTTGGTTTGATTGAAAACCATACATGCTTTATCATTTATAACATTAATTATTATAAATAAAAAAATTAAAATACAATTTGTCAATTATTTTAGTTTAAAATGTGAAAAGTTAGATGGATTATTATTTTAATACTTTATATGATTAAAAACAAGTAATTAAGTTTAGAGGTTTATTTTATCCTATAAGAATATATTTTTAATTTTATTAATTTAAAAAATTAATATAATTACACTTTACACTTAAAAGTCAAATGTTTACCTAACTATGTAACTAATGTGAATAATTTTGAAAAATATATAGGTATTAGTAATTTTACAAATTTCCTTTTAGTATTTATATTCATTAGCAATAAGATAAAATTGATATCTAAATCTATAGTTTTAGGTTTAAATATCTCTTTAATGTTATTATTTATTTAGTTGTATCATTAATAAAAATTCAATTATGTCCTTAGCTTATAAAAATATGATAATATTGATATTTTTCATCCAAACTTAATTCAACATTTTATTAATAGGGGATCAAATTTAACAAAATAAACAAGTAATAAAGCAAAAATCTCTTTATTTCTTATTAATTAATCACTTTTTAAATGATTTACATATATTATTAAAAAATAATTCAAAGAAATATTAGTATTTTTTATTATATTATATTTTTTATAATTTATTTTATCACATCAATTCAATCTACTATAAATTTATATCTTAAATGCACTCACTTTCCTTATATTTAAACAACATCACTTTTCACTCATTTTTTTTTCTATTTTTATTCCTTTCCAATTCCACCATCATTCAATCATACAAACAAAGCATACAATAGAGGAAAATGGTGTAAAAAAAAAATGGAATAAGACAAAAAAATACGGAAAAAAGAAGGGTTGCAAATAACAAGTTTGATTGTTTACGTTTTTTTAACTTATAAATGTGTTATTCATGCAATAAATTTTAAATAATTTATAATTTTTTTATCTATATCCCTCTTATCTTTTTATTATTTAGGGTATTATATTTTCACTATTATTTGGGAGTGAAAAAATAAATTCGGCATAACTGACTCCTCTTATTTCTCACATCACCTTTTTTTATTCTGTTTTTTTCTCTTCTCCAACCTCCATTGTTTCTTTTGCTTTTATTAGTTTTGCCTCTCTTATTCCGTCAAAACTACTTTTTATTATGCTTTCTTACAAAATGGAAACTGCATTTTTATAAATATAAAAATATAGCAAAAACAATTTCTATTGTGATGTCGAAAATTTAACTCAAAGTAAATATATTTCTGCTTCTACTTTTTGTTTTACAGAAATTAACACAATAGAAACTTATTTAATTCGAAGATAAAGGTGACCAGTTTGAAAAATGAGTGAAAATAACGCGGTTGAAACAATTCCATTTTGATTTTTTTTTTCACATCCTTATTTTATTTAAGGTTATTTTTATTATTTTGTATGGACATTTTTGTCATTTCATTTAATAAACAGAGTAAAGTTTAAATTGGTACGGTGTATGAAAAATTTATCCTCCCATAAATATTAAAATTCTCACTTGCTTTTTAATTTAAATTTTGTTTTGGATAGTATAACTTCCAAAATCTTTAGAATTATGTAATCTAAAACTTTAAAACATTCATCAAATTTCATAATTTGAAAGTCAATTTTAATATTAAATGTTATAATTTAAAAAATCTGAAAGTTATTTCTTATGAAACAAATATTTATAAATAATGGAATTTGAAAGTAGTTTTTTTGTGTGTATAATTTAAAAATTATTTTTAAATTATATAATTCAAAGCATGGCAGGAGAGGAAGGGAGTGACACAGCAAGGAGTAGTTTTGTCTTTTTCACATCTTAGGGTGGTGCAAGAGGAAACCATAAGGTTCAAAACGAAATAGTCCAGAAACCTGAACCTGGAGTCCATAACATTTGCGAAATGATCTGGGCCCACAAACATTCCCTAACCTACAAAACAAAATAAAAAAAAAACAATAAAAAAACAGAGCTTCCCACACGTTAATCGCCAAACGTCGTAGCACATAGGCAAAGGTTCCTCAGACGAACCGAACTCACCGTAACACCAAATACCACCGTTAATCTAAAACCAGCACGCCCCAGCCACCGCCACGCGCATCATGGACTCCATCGCCGGAGCTCCGCCTCACACAGCAAACCCTCCACCGTCTCGGCCGTCGCCGTTCCCCGGCCGGGAAGACTGCTGGTCGGAGGAAGCCACGTTCACGCTCATCGAGGCGTGGGGAGAGCGCCACCTCGAACTCAACCGCGGGAACCTCCGCCAGAGGCACTGGCAAGAGGTCGCCGACACCGTCAACGCACGTCACGGCCACGCCGGCGCCAGGTCCCGCCGCACCGACGTGCAGTGCAAGAACCGCATCGACACGCTCAAGAAGAAGTACAAGATCGAGAAGGCTAGGGTTTCCGATTCCGGCGATTCCGCCACCACCTGGCCGTTCTTTCGCCGCCTTGAGTTCCTCGTCGGCGACAATTTCCCGGCGAAGAAGCCTTCCCCGCCGGAGGCAACATCCGGCGATCGACGGAGCACTCCTCCGGCTAAGTCCCCGTCGTGGGCTCTCATTCCGGTCGGTCCTCGATCCCGCTCGCAGAAGCGGCCGACGCCGGCCGCGCCGGCGGCAGAGAGCGTCGCCGACTCGTACTTCCGGCGGAATTTCTCGGTTTTTGCTGCGGCGGCGGCCGCAGCCGCCGAGGCCGATAGCGATAATTCGAACGGTTCTAAATGGAGCAGTGGTAGTGAGAAGAGAGAGAAGAAGAAAAGAGAAAGAGATTGGGAATTTGGTTACAGAGAGGTCGCAGAAGCGTTGGAGAGGTTTGGGGAGATTTATGAGAGAGTTGAAGAAGCTAAACAGAGGCAAATGGTTGAGTTGGAGAAACAGAGAATGCAGTTTGCTAAGGATTTGGAAACCCAGAGAATGAAACTCTTCATGGAAACTCAGCTTCACTTGCAAAAAATGAATCGCTCCAACTCTAAACGTTCTTCTGCAACTGGTTAGTTACCCTCTCTTCTTTCATCTCCCATTAGTACATAAAAGACAAAATTCACAAATAACAAAACACAAAATAACATGAAGCACTGTTTAATTGGTTACCTTCTTAATTTCTTCTTTTATGAACACTATAACTTTATTTAATGTTATTTTGCATTTTTAGTTATTCTGTTGTTGTTATTTATGTGCTATTGTGGTTGATTGTAATTAATCTGTTTAGTTATAGGTAACAGTATTTTAGTGCTGGTGGTGTTTTAAAGCCGGATATTGGTTCTGAATCATTTGATTAATGATTCTCTTAACGGGTATCTGGTATAGCATGATACACCTTTGTTTTGAAACTTGCATGTTAAAGTTTTTTTTTGTTAAACCTTTGATTTTGAGTGCTACCCAGGTTTTTGTTGGCTTGTGATTTGAAGTGGAGGAATTGTGGCATTTGCTATGTGTTGATATTTTGAATGCTCCATGGCTAGTAAGTCACAAATGGTTTAATTCCATGTAAACCTAAACACAAACATGCGTCTCCAAACTCTTTTAAAGCGCTCGCCCTGGCTTAAAGTTTTTAAAAAGCCATAGCAGTAATGTGTTTTTGTCATTAAATCTCACATCTATTGGTCACATTTTTTAAATAAAAGGCAAATCAGAAAATTTTGCTACAAGAAAACAGTTTTCAATTATCACTACAGAGGTCAAAACATACCTCTGTCTCTTGCATAACAATATCTGCCTCAGAACTTCAGTCAAAAGAAGCTGCAAGCCTATTTTCCTTTGCCTTTTCTGTTTTACTTATTTTCTTTGTTTTGAGGGGGCAGCGCTATGTTCCCATGATAGAAGAAAATCAGTGATTGATTGACAAATACCAACTGAAATGATTAAAAATACAAAAGAAAAAAAAGCATAACATACTTAGTTGTAAATCAAAGGTCATTCATCCATGAGAGTTCCATTGTCATAAATTTAACCTGCAAACTAGCCCAATGCCGTTGTTTATTCAGCACTTTTTTAAGCTTATTATCATATGATGATGATGATGATATGGGACAATAATGGAACATTATGATTGTTGTTAAGAATCTGTGTTATCTGTGAAGTGCTTGAGTCATAGTTTTATTTGTTGGTGTAAATGTCTCTATCTAAGGCAATATTTGAGCGCCTCTGCATATTTATGCTATGATTGCTTATTGTTAATACAGTGATGGCCATGTAATGATTGTAAATAATTAGAAATCTTGCAATCTCAGAAAATACTGAGGTAATTCATAACCCATACATTTAAGATAATTATTAAGGATTTAAAAATAGAAAACATTACATCTAAAGTATTTTTTTTTTCTATACATTAAACTAATTATTACAACTATACTACCCATTTTTATAACATTAAAATAATCTAATTTAAAAAAATATATAATTTTCTTAAAATGTTATTAAAAATATTAAAATAATATAATTTCAAAAAAATATAATTTTGTAAGAATAGTGTTAAAACATTATCTGATAGTTATTTTTAAAAAGAAAAATCATTTAATATTTTGAAATAGAGAGAATTTTTATTTACTTATTTTATTAAATAATAAGTTATTTTTTTATTTACTAAATAATAAAAATTTGTCTAATTAAAAATATTAGCTACATTGTTAAATGGGTTATACATATAAACGTATTTATTTAATTATAAATGAAATACTTTTTTAATATCTTTTTTTATATCATCAAAAACCAATAAAAATAAAATATTTAAAAAAAAGAATAAAAATATTTCAAATAAACTTGAAAGTTATGTTACATTATACGAAAAAAAATGAAATAAAATAAGATTTAGGAAGATGAATTTCTATTACTTGAATAATTTAAAATCACTTCACATAAAATAAAAATGTACCTTTTACTCATCCAAGACCTCTCTACTTTTCTTTCACTAATTTGGAATGTATGATGTGGCATGGACTGACAACCTTATTCTATATTTTAATCATGATATTATACCTTCTTTAAATATATTTACGAAAAATTCGTTTGACTATTATTTTAAATTTCTACAGTTTTTTTTGTTCGTTTAAGTGATACTATTTGTTGTAGCAGTATTGTTTAGTACTATTTTTTCTTAATAGTACTTTTACAGTGATTGTCTTTTAATAGAAGTATACCATATTCTAGTATTTTATATTTATGATGGTTTTAATGATGCTGTTTGCTTTGCATTTCAAAATTTTATTATTATTTTAATAGACTGCTTTGATAATAGTATATTAATATTTCTCTTATATTTAAGTCATTTATTATTTTTTCTATTGAAAAATATTGTCATTCTTTATCTATTCCTTCAATAACACTTTGAATTTATGAATATTATAATATATTATTTTAGAATTATTTTAACAAACCTACACTATTACAGTAGGAGGCATTTTTTAAAAGGGACTGAGAGGCATTATTATATTATTTGAAGTTATATTTTATTTGTATGTTTATAATTTTTTTTTAAAAAAGAAGATAAAGGAACTGGGCCAAGCACACTGCACCCATTAGCTTGAATCACATTTCTTGTTTTTTTTTTGTTATGAACATATTTGACATCTCTATTACATGCTAAATCTTTCTGATATCAGTCTTAGCATAGCTTTAGTTGTCGGATGTGACATTGATTTATTATGTATTTTTTTTTTTGTCTTTCCCATGTTGTGGTACTCGAATGAATCTAATGGTTATATTTCTCTGTCCCTTAACAGACAGTGTCTCATAACAAGCAGTGATGGAGACTCTGATCCAAGAAGAACAGAAACATATTACCATTGGACATGGAAGCATCTTTAGCCTTTTTATTTTTTTAATGAAAAAGGAATTTAGGAGAGGTATTTTTACAGTAAGGTTTAAATTTGGTCGTGTTTTAGAATTTTAATAGCCCAATACTATCTTTATGTGCAGTAAATTTTCTTTCTCTGTCACCTTCTAGCAATTCAAGAAAAGGGAACAAAGTGACTGTGAATATTCAACTGGAACTTTAGTTAACGAGTGTGTATCTCAATTTTTTTTTTGTCATATTCTGGTTTTTTTAATCGCTAAAATTGGTTGATTTTGTTTGGATAATTTTTCTATAAATATTTATAAAATATCAAGTAATATGTATTGAGCTATTTTTATAAACTAATGTAAATTTATTTTTCTTTGTTTTTGCAAAACTTAGAAGCTAGAGCATTTTCGAAAGTATTATACAAGTTGATTTTAGTTCGAGATAAACTTTATTTATTTTATCTTATCATTTTTATTTTGTTTAACTAGTATGAACTGAAAAATTGATTTAAATAGAGTCTAAATCATGTTTTTATGATAGTAATTTTCTTTTGGCGTTGTTGCTGCATGGGATTGTTGATGAGTTGGTGGACGTTAAAAGACTCTTTATCTTGAGAGTCAATCAATGAAGGTATAAGACTTTAAATTTTCAATTTCTTTTATATTTTTATGTTTGAAATATCAATTAATTATTAAAATCCACCTTGTTACCAAAACTATACAACTAAAATTATATATTCCAAAAATTTTATTCTTTAAAAGATGTTTTTAAAATGTCAATTTATTTACATTAACTTTGTAAAAATAATTTAAAATTTAAAAATAAAAAATTTAGATTGCTTTAAAAATTTATAATGAGTAATTTTTTAAAAATAGTTGTAAAGGTCTCTCTTTCTATTCTATTTTAAAATACCTTTTCTATATTTAAAATCTCTTAAATTATATAATAATTGAATTATTTTATAAATCAAACGTTAATATTTTTAATTGCATTCATGACTTAATTATTTAGAGAATATTTTTAGAAATTTAATTACATGGATGTGATTTATAAATTTATATAAATTTCAATCAGTATTTAATCAATTTAATTTAATTCAATATATACTAATTTACACATATAAAAGAATTAGTCATAAGATTAAAAATTAAAAATATTTTATTTATTTAAAATTTGACAAGAATTAATTATTTGGCATGTGAGTTTGCTGCATTCTCAATATTTACTTCCTGATGAACATAATTTTATTCACAATTTATGTTAATTTTATGTTTTTAGTCACAATAGACAATATAATATTTTATAGGATAGACAATTTAGTGGTATATGTAGTAAATGGTCCAACAACACATTTGTCAAGACTTAATTTAAAAAAGTACTTCAAAAACAAGAAGCTAATGCAAATTACGAAAACTAGATGATTTGGAAGACAATATAAAGGAAACATTTGTGCGAGTGAGCTTGATCAAGCAAAAATTCAAATTATTATCAAAACATGAAACAAAATCTAAGGAAAAGAATAAGAGAATAAAATCTACAAAGTCTTAATGATTATAAGCAAATAATCTAAAAAGTACGAGGAAACAAAGTTTGCGTTAAAACTAGAAACAAAATTTGAAAATTCTGAAAAGTTGAAAACTGAGAAATTGTGAGCAATATCAAAGACAAAATACATTTCCAAAATCCTTGGAGCAAAGAGACCTATAAAAAGATGCAAGCTTTAAAGAGAATGAAGGAAGTCTTCATAGTGAAACATGTTCAAAAAACAGAGCATCATAGTTTTCCTACGTTCTTCATTGTAATTCTTTCAATTTGTCTCTATATGGAAGATTAAACTCTTTTGAGTTTATTCTCTTGTGATTTCACAATAAATTTTGTGGTTCCTATTCAATAAAGTCTTCGTTTTTCAATTTTTTTATATTAGTTTATGCTTTAATGTTGGTCTTTTTTGTTAAGATATTAGATAGTCGAGTCGAGTACTAGTTAAACAATCTAACATCCATTAGATGGTCTCGTGATAAGAGAGTCTATGAGTTTTGATGATAATAAATGCTATAAGGTGTGTTAAGAATTTTAACAAAGCTACTATCTGTGCACATTTAGATAAAGACTCATTAGAATGTATATTTAGATTAAAATCTATTTAACAAAGCTACTATGTGTGCACATTTAGATAAAGACTCATTAGAATGTATATTTAGATTAAAATCTATTAGACAGTCTTGTAGTGTTAAAGTATTAGACGATATTCCTCTGCATATAATAACGAGACAATATAAAGACACACTAGACGATCTTGTAAGATGCATTTGGAAAATCAACATGCTAGACAATCTATAGTATCAAAACTTTTAGATGGTATCTCAGTGTTAAACTCATTAGATAGTCTATGTGATAAGAACATAATAGTCAAACCATAACACATTGACCTATTAGATACTCCAATTGTGTAGAGACGCACCAAACAATCTCATAGTACAAGGACATGTCAGACGATCTCTGAGAACATAATATGCCAGAAGAATCCAAAGCTTAAGTAAAACCGTACCAAATAGTGCTAATGGTCACGCTAGACAACCGCTGGAACTTATACGTGACAAAAGATCATTTTGTCTTCTACGCGTTTAACAATCTAACACATAAGAGAATGTCTATAATTTGATTTCTATGATCTTAGTTTGAACCTTATTTGATGATATTAATACATATAAATCAACATTTTCAAATAAGACAACCGATTGATTAAGTTTGAAAAGTTTTCGTATTTGTGAACATAAACAAAGCATCACAAAAAGTTCAAATATTAATGGTTTTAGTGATTTTTGAATGAAATATATTTTCTATGATGATTACATAGTGTTTTGAGTACTGCTATGCCTTATAGATTAAAATTGAGACAATGTTAGAAAGATTTTGAATGAACAATGCTTAACTAGAATGTTTTCAAAAAATCGAGGCACATTTGATCATTATTTTAAAACATTTTTTGAAAATATATTGAGGAAATATATCTAGGTTAAAGTCTGATTGTTTCTCAAGGTTTAAATCAAGTACAAATTTAGGAAGTATTTGGAAATATTTTAAACATTGAAGTCCTAAAATAGAAGATTTAGATAATTCAGAAAATCAAAGATTATATTTCAGTGATATTCATGCATTTATATGATGATTATTATTGATACTGATATTTCAAATGATTATAGAAAATAATTTCAGCACTTAAAGACACATATGAAAATTAAATCAAGAGTTTCCTATTTGGGTGTCTAATGGAAAAAAGAGGAAGTGCAAAACAAGATTTGTATAGACCCAAGTGTTTTATTGTTGCCAATCATGTTCAAATTGTTTCCAGAAGCAATTATGTACTTAAGATGCACAAAATAAATCAAAGCCAAAGTTTTCGTTTCAAGCGTCAATAACGAAGATGATGAAAAAGAAATTTGAGACTTGAGAAAACTTTCAGATATAGAAGTATCAACCTTCAACGTTCAAATATCTATGAATATGGAAATAGTTCAAAGTTCAAAATCGTGTGATATTATTTGGTTAAGACGCACAAGATATTACCAAAGCTGAAGTTTCCTTATTGAGCGTCCAATGGAAAAATGATGCTACAGTACGAGATTTTTGCAAATGATGACCAAAGTAATATCAAGTCTCTAACAACGAGGATATACAAATAGAGAAAGGATTCAAAGATCAACGAGTGATCAAGACACATTAAAAGTTCAATATCAAAACATTCCATTTAGAGCGTTTGATATGAAGAAAATGGTGAATCATCCAGTACGATGAAGATTCAAGTACAAATATGTTAAAACTTTAACGTTCAGATTTCTACAAATGAAGAAACATTTTGAAAGCTCAAATATGTGATTAAGGTGCACAGATTGCATCAAAGTGAAAGTTGCCTTATTGAACGTCTACTACATAAGGAAAGGAAAGTTATGCAGATTTGAACAATTACTTGAGTTAAGAGGAATTAAAGCGTCAACGTATACATTTGATTAAAGAAGGAAACAATTCAAATTGTCTCACACGTTCAAGACCAAAAGTTACTATATGGAGCATTAACGAATACTTGAAGATATGCAGTACACAAAGCATCAACGGTCATATTCTGACCATTATATAAAGACGTGGAGAACAAAGAACAACACAACAAGAGAGTTGAAAAGATTTCAAAGAGAAATACAAATTTATTTCAAAGTTTTGATTTGTGCATATTCTATTTGCTTCTTAAAGCATCTAATGACTTGGGTAGTATGCTAAACTTTATAAATCATTCACTTTGTGAAGTATACCCTATGAGCTTATATTATTTTCTCTGTTGAGAGTGTTTTTCTCATACTTTGAGAGGTCTTGATCTTAGGGGGAGATTATGACTGATTTACTTGTAGATACTAAATACGTCAGTAAATGGTAGTTCTGCTAATAAGATTTTGTTGGATTTTATTAACGCTTGTTTAATTAAATTAAACTTTTTGTGAAAATTGAAAGGATGTCAATCTTAAATCGATGATAAATTCACTGTTGAATGGACCTGAGAGTAACTCGTTATCTTTTATTATTTTTAAGCATTTAATCTACTTTTCTACAAAACAAATCTCAACCCCCTTCTTATTTTACTATTAGTACTAACCTTTACTCTTTGTATGTAAATTACGAACATTATTTTATTGGATTCGTTGGGAGACAACTTAAGATTATCTAATCACATATATACTATCATATTTTTTTTTTTGTGTTAGACGATCTAATTGCGTTAGATGGTCTATGCTGAACTATTTTTAATCTGAATGCTAAACCTGAATGATCACTTACTATTCTCCATTCTTTTTCTCATATAGATTTAAAGCTTACTCAAATATAAAGCTTAATAGGAATTGGGTAATACATAATATGAAAGTGAAAATGTATTCGGTGATGTGAAATATATAAACACAACTTATTGATAGTGCATAAATAACACCAATACATATTCTCTAAAAAAAAACATGTATGTCGTGGTAATTATTTTTTTGTATATATTATTATTTATAAATATCTTTGTATATAAGTGTGGTGGTTTTGCATACCGGCATAGATATGATTATCACAAAGTATAATATGACGGCCTTATGTGAACGGTTGCAGTACCCACCATTTAACACCTTGTATAGAGTGATACTTTTAAGCATATAATTTATATTAGTTAAAATTGTAGTAATTATTTTAATTAAGAAAATTTTTTTAGCATAAAAAATGGTGTATGCCATTATTGACGTTATAATATAACGTTTGAAATGTCCACTATTATAATAAATTGTGAAATATAATACTTTAGTTGCAACTATTGTAATTTGAATATTAAATATTAAAATATTTTATTTATTTTTCATAATTACGAATAAAATAGTTAAACAATATACAAACTTAAAATAAGAAAACATATTCATTCATTCCATTTTAAAGGATGAAATTATCAAAGTTCACATGTGTTCAAAAGTACACAAAATTAAAGTACATGAAATGATAACTTAACATTTCAAAAAATAAATATTGTTCTTAATGTTCAGACACTATTACAAAAACATATGTTAATCAATCTTGCTTCCTCCACCTGATCCTGTAATATTTTCATTTGATGATGGAGCATCACTTTCAACATCTGGTGCCTGAAATAAATAAATAAAATAGTTCTAAGTTATTCATTCATTTTCATTTTTTATAAAATAAATGAAGACAACAATATTTAAGTATACTAAGTTATACCTCATTAACAGAGACATGTACCAAACTAACTGGCATGGTAGCAAAATGTCCTTGCACGTCTGGTCTAGAAGTAATGTAGGCAAGTAATGTATGTATTTGGTTCTTCAGAGTTGCAAGCCCAATTTCCATCTTGGTTACCTTGTCGTTAAAATCTGGTGAAGTTGCACCAGAGGAAGCATAATTTATACCACTTAACCTTGTTGTGGATCTCTTATTTTTTTCTTGCATAAACTGGAAGCAATGAACAATTATCAAAACAACATTACATAGTTTTATTAATCATAAAAGTCAGACCAGACCATGCATAAATAAATATTATATTGAACAAGAAAATATAAAACTAAATGCCTCTCTAGTGCAAACATGTACAAGATATCTTAGGTTTTAACGAAGAAAACGTAAATTCACGAAACCCAAACCCTAAATTGAAGATTTGGGGGTTTTAGGGTTTCCTGGCGGCAGCAGAACTGGAGGTGCGGCGGTGCTACAGTGGGAGACACGGTGGTTCACTGGTGGTGCGAGAGCTGTAGAAGACAACGTGGTGCGATGCAAAAGCCCTGTGCGGCAACGTATGTTTTCGCATTTGCGCGACGGCGCTTGGTCGACGGAGTGCGGTGGTTGCTGGGCTGGTGCGAGGCGTCTACAGGTCCGGTGCGGCCGACGACGGTGACTGCAGAGGTGGTGGCTCACGCGACAGCGGAGTTGTTGGCTCGTGTGGTGGTGCGGTGCGATCGCTATTCCGTGTGTCTTGCGGAAGTTCTTGGTGGCAACTTGTTAGCCTTTTAAAATGGCGGAGGGCTCTGCGGGTTTCCTCATTCCATGGACTTGTTTGATGGATCGAAAAGTATGTCCTGATAATAAAGTATATTCTATGTCCGGTCAAAGAAAGATTTTTGCTTAGGCTTTGAGAAATACATGTGACATTCCTTTGTCCCAGCTACCTACCCCTTGTATTAAGGGTGACATGATTGTTGTAGGCAAATTACTTGGCTGGTCTTGAGGATTGCAAAACCCATCTCCATGGTCGGGTTATTCTATCTAAGAGGGATAAACCTCTCACACACCTGGATTTAACTAAAAAGTTGCAGCCGGTGTGGAAATCTCTTGAACCATGGAAAACAATTCCTCTTGGAAAGGGTTTCTATGAGTTTGAGTTCGCTTCTATAGAAGACATGCGATGGGCCCTCAGGATGGGTTCCCTGAAGTTATCTCTTGGTTTATTGAGACTGTTTTCCTGGACAAAAGACTTTGTCCCAGCTACCATGAGGAGTACCAAAGCTCAGACCTGGGTTAGAATTTACCATTTGCCTTTGGAGTATTGGAAACCAAGGACAATATTTTCCATCGTCAGAGGCCTTGGTACTCTTTTGTATTTGGATGAGCATACTATGAGAAAGAATAGGGGTATGTTCGCTAGAGTGCTGATGGATATTGATATGTTGTCCCTTCTTCCTGATCACCTCTTGGTTGAACGTCCAGACTTTGCTTTTGTAGCTGGTGTGGAATATGAATGGCTCCATCCATTTTGCTCTCATTATAAGATGATTGGGCACGAGCTTGCTCAGTATCGGGTGATCCAGACCAGGGTCGTGTTCCTGGGCCTCAACATAAACCTTCTCAGAAGACACCTTCTGATGAACAGGAACAAGGGAGGACCACGATTCCAAACCAACGTAAAGAATATCGGAAAAAAGATCTGCAGACGAAGCTCTTAGAAGGTCCCATTGATAATTTGAAAGTTGATGCTACTGGTGGGGTTAATGTAGGGTCACCTTGCTGATAAAACAAATGGACGAGAGGATGATTTTGCAGATATGCCTCCTCTTGAGGATGCTTCAGATCATGATAGGTCCTCACCCAAGCAGGGATTGTCCACTCCCACTTTGGACTCACTTGCTGTTATGCAAGCTAAGGACTCAGTCACATTCAATGACTCTTATTGATGATCATCATGTGGAGGCCTATGCTCCTGTGATTGTACCATCTCCGTTGTGTACTACCTCTCCTCGGAGGGTTAAATCACATGCAGATACTAATCCTAATGTGGAGGTCTCTGCTATTGTGATTGTACCATTTCAGTCGCCTCATTTTTTTTTTGATCAGCAATAAAATAAATAAATAAATAGGGACCACTTCAGGGGTGGTCCAACCCTTATACAAAAATACTTGACACCAGTCTCCTATTAGAACGCCTACCAAATTAGCAAAGGGATAATCATACCAACACTAACCAATGTTAATAAATCAACCTCATACAAGCCAAAGGATTTAAAACCCAACTAGAATAAGGGAAATAAGCAGAACGAGACTTTGCATAAATCCAAGACCATACCTTTACTTGCACCGAAGCGAACACTTTAGACACATCTGCCACACCTCTATTGAAGATGACCGAGTTCCTATGTTTCCAGATTTCGCTCACAATGCCAACCCAAATTGTACCCCAAACTTCGTTAACCGAAACAGAAGCCTGACTCATCCTGAATTGTGAAAAATTTGACTTAGGATCCTTGTGAATTACAGACGACACACCAAGCCACTTAAAGCACAGACACCAGACACGCCAAGCAAACCTGCAAACAAAGAACAAGTGACAAGATGACTCCTCCTCCTCCCCACACAAACAACACAAGAGATTTTCTACCGCCACTCCGCGCCTTACCAAGTTAACCCTAGAGGCAATCCTATTCTCCAACACCCTCCAAGCAGTGAACAAAGCAGATGGCAAGGCTTTGCACCTCCACAACTTACTATACACAGGAGAATACTCCTCTCCTCTAACCCGCCTTACCTGAACATAGGCAGAGTTGACTGAGAAAGTTTGACTCTCCCCAATCTTCCAGACCCAGCTGTCCGCCTCCCCAAAAACCAACTTCACCTCTTGCAAACTTTGAAACAGCTGTTCAACCAAAGACTTCTCCCAGTCGAAAAAGGATCTACGCCAGTCTAAATTCAACACCCATTCACCATTATACCAATACCCAAGCTCAGCCATTTTTGCGTTTTTAGCCGAGCTTAGAGAGAAAAGTCTCGGAAAAACTCCCTTCAAAGTACCACAGCTCAACTAACTGTCCTCCCAGAAAGAAATCTCCTTACCATCCCCCACTTTCCACTTAAACCCATCTTCAAAACTTCTACCCCAACCCTCTGAATCCCACACCTCCTTCAAATCTTTCCACCAGAGAGAGCCCCTACTAGACTTACCGCCTTCTCTCAAACTTCTCCAACCACCATACTTAGAATCAAGAATCTCTTTCCACAAACCTCCTTTATCCGTACCCAGTCTCCAAATCCACTTTCCTAATAAAGCCAAGTTAAATTTCCTAAGATCAATGATTCCAAGACCTCCAGAATCCCGAGGCTCACAGACCTTATCCCAAGAAGCCCAAGCAATCTTCCTTCCATCAGAGCCCCACCCCCAAAGGAAATTCCTTTGGATCCGAACTAACTTGTCTGCCACCACAGAAGGCAGTTTAAATAAAGACATAAAAAATAACGGGATTGAAGAAAGAACAGACTTGATTAAACAAATTCTCCCTGCCATTGACAGGCACCTGCCTTTCCACCTAGACAGTTTATTCTGAACTTTCTACCTCCCCTCGGAAGGATAAATATATTGGGGATGTTAAAGCAATATCGTTGGTCCTTCAAAATCACTTTTCCTCTCTTGATGGTTTGGAAACTACAGATGTGGGAGGTGATTCTCATATTGGAGCGTCAACTATTCCGCCTACCATTGTTGGAATTAATTCTGATCATATTGAAAATCAGGTTGTTTCAAAATTTTAGGCTGACTTTAATGACATGGAGGAGGATGGTAGTGATAATGGGGAGGAAACAGTTCGCACTAAAAGAAAACAAGGGAGACCACCTAAGGGGACTGGTAAATCCAGGAAAACTGCTAAGGCAGTTCTCTCTACAACGTCGCAATGAAGGTCTCTTCATTTTTTTGGAATGTCAGAGGATTGGGAAACCACAAAACTGTGGAGATGTTGCTTAGTTTACTTAACTGATGACTTTTTACGGCAAGTGCCCCGCGTTTGTCAGAAGTAATAATTGTCCCTAAGGACGGATATCGATCCCACAACGAATAGTAAATTATCGAGTACAATATTCGCTAAATAGAACAACATAACAATAAAAAGAGTTTAGAAGTGGTTGTGTTGGCACTGATCAATAAGAAAACAAACAAAGAATTAGTTGCTTCAATTGGAAAAATAGGGATTAAGTTTCATCTCTCCCACTCTAATGTATTTTGATTAGCATGTTAATATTGAGTTCTTTGATTGAAATTGATGCCCGTAGAAAATTCATTTATATCGATCTCTCGCATATAAAATCCTTAAGAATGTTTCCTAAATATCGATCCCTCGCATATTTATAAAAACCACTTAGAATCACACTCAGACGTTAATGGCAATTAACATTTCAAGTCTATCCCTAGCATTCAAATATGCTAAGTATTGATGTTTAGGTCCAAACCCTAAAAATACCTCTCGGTCAAATTTAAGATTCTCAATTTGTCACGGAAAGTTAAAAGTAAAACAACAATACCAATAATCAATCAAGAACTGAATATTAATATATAAGATATCACCTCAATACATAAGAGTTTGAGCAGATTACTCCCAATCCCAAAGGGTAGAATTAGCTACGCATACTTCTAGCACCTTCCATTCTCCCAATTGGTTACAATTCACTCTATGGTGTTTTCCTCTCAATCTAGCACACTAGGGTTGAAACTCTAGCCCCCTATTTATCCTAATATTCTAGGGTTAGGTTCCTTCTTGTGTCGCGCTAATGGGCTAAGTGATAAAACATAAAAAGGCCCAATCCTTTTTTGCATCTTTTTCATTCTGGGACCTTCTATCTTCTTCTTTTTAGCTCAAATTATTATCCTTTGCTCCAAATCTTCATTCCTCCCTAGAAATCTGCAATTAACACCAAATTTAGGAATAAAATGCTCTTATTCAAATAAAGATCATAAAAAATGTAAAAGGGTATAAATTCATAAATTAGGGATTATTTTATTTGTAAATTAGCAATAAATCCTCATAAGTGTCTATATTTTAATATGAAATATTACGGAAATTAGAACTTATCATTAACCTACATAAACCTCTCCTGGTTTTTCTTGTTGAACCCATGATGCCGTACACTAATGTTTTCGACATCCTTTTCAAATATGTTAATATGCATTTGGTGGCTACGTCTCCTATTGTTAATAAAGTTGCTAAGCTTTGGTGTTCGTCGGTTCCTAATCTTGTCCAAATTTTCTTGGTTAATGATCAATTTATCTCTGTAACTTGTCTTCTGCAGGATAAAAGTTTTAGCTTTGCAGATGTTTATGGTGCTAACTCATACTTGTCTAGACGATTTTTGTGGAGGGATCTTAGTTTCTTCACAGGGCCTTGGTGTATTCTAGGAGATTTTAATGCTGTGCTCTCAGCGAATGACTGTAAAGGGGGGTGGCTCCTAATCAAGTTTCTAGTAATGAATTCCTCGACTGGATTAATACTAATGATCTTTCTTGTATGCCTTTTACTGGATCTTGTTATACTTGGTGTAACGGAAGGAGAGGGTTGCATAGAATTCACAGAAGATTGGATAGGGCTTTATGTAATGGAGTGTGTATGGATGAATGAGATTCTTGTACTTATCACGTTCTTGTTAAAAATTGTTCTGATCATTCCCCTATTCTTGCTAGTCTTGCTAGTAATTCTTGGCGGAAGGTTAGCAATTTTCGTTTCTTTTCTATGTGGTTTCAGGACACTTCGTGTATGAAGCTTATTCATGATTCTTGGGCTAATAAGGTTGTTGGTTGTCCTATGTTTATCTTGCAACATAAGTTAAAAAGGTTGAAACTTGAGCTCCGAGACTGGAATAAAAATTCTTTTGGTAATGTTCACAATGCAGTTCTTCATAAGTAGGGTATCCTCCTTGGTATTCAAAAAAACTTAGAGACTGCTAGTTTGTCTGATAGTGATGGGCTTTTCTGTCAAGAAAACATTACTAAGGAGGAGCTTGATCATGCTCTTCACTGTCAATATTTGTTTTGGAAAGAAAGGGCTAAGATGTTATGGTTCAAGGATGGAGATCGAAATATCGCTTTTTTCCATGTTGTGGTCAAAAGGAGAAATAATTCTAGTGGGATTCATCGTCTACGGATTGATAATGAGGTTAGGGAGGATCCTAAAATCATTGAGGATCATATTTTGGACTTTTATAAAAATCTTTATGCTGAGTCTATTTCTAATGTTCTGGATACTGATAATATGGAAGATTTTATTGGTACTTATATTCCTGCGATGGTTTCCTCTGAGGAGAATATGATGTTGATTAAATGTCCTGATTTTTCTGAAATAAAAAATGTTGTTTTTAATCTTAACGGTAATAGTGCTCTTGGTCCTGATGGTTTTGGTGGTGTTTTCTATCATTCTTGCTGGGAAATTATTGGGACAGATGTTTGTAATGTTGTTCAACAGTTCTTTAAACAAAATTGGGTTCTCCCTGGAATGAACAGTAATGTGGTATCTCTTATTCCTAAGATTCAGGGTGCTGATTCCATTAAAGATTACAGGCCAATTGCTGTTGCTAATTTCAAATTTAAAATTATTTCCAAGATACTGGCGGATAGGCTTGCTCTTGTGGCTGCTAGAATCATTTCTCCTAATCAATATGGGTTTGTGCAGGGTAGACAGATTCAGGATTGCATTGGTATTGCTTTTGAAGCTATTAACATGCTTTCTAAAAAGGTTAGAGGAGGTAATGTGGCTTACAAAGTTGATATTCATAAAGCTTTTGACACTCTGAGTCGGAAGTTCTTATTATTAGTTTTGAAACGCTTTGGTTTTCACCCCTTGTTTGTCAGTTGGATTAGTACAATTCTCCGTTCAGCTATGCTTTCTATCAGAATAAGTGGTAGTTTGATGAGTTTTTCTCCCTGCAGTCGAGGTGTAAGACAAGGTGATCTATTGTCTCCTTTACTTTTCTGTCTTGCAGAGGAAGTTCTTAGTAGAGGTATCTCTAAGCTTGTGAATGATAAGAAGATTTTAAATATGGCTAGTCCGAAAGGTTATCTCACTCCCTCTCATATTTTGTATGCTGATGACATTTTTATTTTTTGTAGGGGGGATATTAAGTCTCTTCGAAATTTAAGTACTTTTCTTAAAACATATGGTGATTTTTCTTGTCAATATATTAATAACTCTAAAAGTAGTTTCTTCACCATGGATAATTCTCCAAGATTTGTCACCAAAATTCAAAATATTCTTTCTTGTAGTCATGGTTGTTTGCCTTTCAATTATTTAGGAGTGCCTATCTTTGTTGGTGCTCCAAAGTGTCGATTTCTTCAACCTTTGGCTGATAAAGTCAAATTGAAGCTAGCATCTTGGAAAGGTAAATCTCTTAGCATGATGGGTCGGATCCAGCTGGTCAATACAGTGATTACTGGATTTCTAGCTTATAGTTTTAATATGTATAAATGACCTGTTTCACTTATTAAGCAAGTTGAGCAGTGGTGCCGGAATTTTATTTGGACTGGTGATATTATGAAAAAAGGTATCGCTACCGTTAATTGGGCGAAAATTTGTTCACCTCTTGAGGATGGAAGCTTGAATATTATTAATCTTCATTATGAAAATAATGCATATCTTCTTAAGCTTGCTTGGAACTTTGCTTATAACAACAAACCTTGGTCTTTACTCTTGAAAGCCAGAGTTCTTAAATCAAAATACGAGTTTAGAATGGTTTATAGATCCTCCTCTCTTTGGCTTGGAATTAAGCAATTTTATTCTATCATACTTGATTATACTTCTTGGACTGTTGGTACAGGTTCTTTTATTAATTTCTGGAATGATAAATGGTGTTCTACTACTTCTTTAGCAAATATTGCAGGGTTATCTGATGGGGCTAGCATTCCGGATACAGTCTCTCAATTTTGGTCAGGTTATGATTGGAATATTCCCTTATCTTTACCGCAGATGCTGCAGTTTTTTAATCATATCATGGTTAGAGAGGAACAAGATATTCCTAATTGGACTCTAGATGAGTCTGTTCGTTTCACTCTTAAATCAGCTAGGACTTTTTTCTTGGAACCAGGAGTTCCATGTGGTTGGGGTAAGTTCATTTGGTCTTCATCTATTCCGCCTTCCAAAACTCTAGTACTCTGGAAAAATTTTCATGGGCGACTTCCTACAGATCAACATATTCAGAATAAGGGTTTGCATATATGTTCTATGTGTACATTTTGTGAAAAGCATGAAGAATCTATTCAACATCTATTTTTTGAATGTTCTAATGCATTACATATTTGGAGTTAGGTTCGACAGGTTTTTCTTACTTCTCATTTCTCTAATAAGGATGATCTTCTTTCTTTTATTAAGAGTGATGGTAGTCTTTTGGTTAAATCGATTAAGCTTGCTGTGACAACCTTTTCTATATGGATGATATGGCGTATGAGGAATTATGCTAGATTTCAGGATAAGATTGAGGTTTCTAAGGCTATTTCGGTGATTAAAGATTTAACTTGTCTAGTGGGAAATTCGTCTAAAGCTTCAATGAAGAATGATATGTTGGATTTCAACGTGATTAAGTTTTTTGGTATTAAGACTCGTAGTGGGAAAGTTCTTCGTCCTCTTCCTGTTAGATGAGAATTTCCTTCACCAGGCTGGGTTAAAATTAACACGAATGAGGCTGCTAGGGGGTATCCTGGTCTTGCTACTTGTGGAGGTATTTTTCGTGGGAGTATGGGAGAATTTATTGGTGCTTTTTTAAGGTTTCTTGAAGTTCAGACTGCTTTGGTTGCTGAGTTTTATGGAGTTATACATGCTATGGAGGAAACTCAAAAGATGGGACTTACTAATGTTTGGATTGAATGTGATTCTGTCTTGGTTTGTGTTGCATTTACTGCTAGGACTAATGTTCCGTGGATGCTTCGTAATCGATGGAATTCTTGTCTTAATTAATGTGGGACAATCAGGTTTAGGGTTACTCATATTTTTCGTGAGGGGAATGCATGTGCTGATAAGTTGGCTAATTTAGGGTTCATTCATAGAGAATCATTTCATTGGTATAATAGATTTCCATCTAGTTTGTTCTTAGAATTCTTTATGAATAGGTATAGTCTACCTATGTATCGTTTTTGTTAACATGTGAGTTTTGGTCTAGTCCCCCCATATTTTTGTATTTTCTTTCTTTTTCTTTTTTTAATAATACTTTTTTCATGTGATGGCAGATGATTGTTGTTACTTGAGGTGTCAGTCTAGCTGAGATGTCAAGTTGCATAGTGATGCCTAACATGAAAACTTTTATATAAAAAAAAATGTACAAATGAAGTTTGTTATATGATTATCTTTTCATGAACAAATTAGAAATGGAGGGTTTTTAGTAGTGTATGAAATTGAAAAATAGAAAAATAAAAAAATAAAATTGGCATAAGAATGTAAACGTCTAAAAAGTGCAAGTGATTAGAGTATAAATGTAGAATTATAAAAGGCACATCATACTAAAATTGGAAAAGTAAACTAGGCTTGAAAAGGAAGATCAGGAAATTTGCAAAGCTGAAATCTAGAATGAAAATGTAATTGACTGAGAATGTAAGAAAGTGAAGTATGAATGCATAATTATAAAAGGGGAATGGAAATAGAAATATATTGCAGTGAAAATGTAAAATGATTGAAATGAAGTCTTGAAATAACAAATTGTATTAACTAGAAACTAAATTAAAATAATTGGTATGTAAAGTGAAACTGGAATTAAAAGAGATAAAGTGCATGGACTAAAATCATAAAGACAAAATATAGAAAACTAAAACAAAAAGAACAAAATTGGAACATTAATGCAATTAAACTAACATGAAAAAGTGTAAAACCTAAATTAACTACCAAACTAAACACTATAATTGAAAGTAAAAAAAAAACAATAAAATACTATGCACACATTCAATAGAAAACATAAGACATTATGTT